>NC_056737.1:803703150-803858150 GCF_019279795.1 Protopterus annectens | reverse complement strand
AACTCATTAACATCAATGTGGTGTGGAATGTTGCATGTCCAGTGGCCTACCCACAGCTTGCATTTCAGATAGAGTATTTTCTAAAAATAAATATAAAAAGCATAAGAAAAAAACAATGTAAATATTTTGGGAACAACAGCAGCTATTAAAACTGTACAAACAGCAAATGTTAGTAAGACATATTCTTTACAGTGATAATAGTATATTCACAGTCTTTTTATACTGTAATATAGTATAATGCACATAAATCTCAAATGATATTTTCTAAACTTTCACAAAGATATGTTCACATCTTGGAAAGTATACAACCTAGACATTTATTGTTAGAACATTTTATTAACCAAACATAAGCTTTCATGACTACAAGAAATTCCTCTATAAGTGTATGTTTATTGAGATATTTACATAAACATGAAAGCATATGTTTAATTTTACAAGTGTCAATACATATAATACTGCATATCTCTCAAGATATCCAACTTATAGTGCAAATATTAAAGACAGTTTTTTCAACAACATCTAAAGTTTCAACTAATGTCATGACACAGATTGCAAGTCACTTGTTTTTTAAAGTATTAAGTGTATATGGAAATACAGTTTTTCATAATTTCTAACAAATGACTAGCAATATTTCTAGAATAATGTGATATAAACCAGCATTTCAGTGAATTGTCCTGTCTCTCACAATGATGTTTCATACCATGAACCTCAATAAAATGTAGGTGTCTTTGTTATGAACATATGAACATAAATATGAAAATATGAATAATAAGCGGCAAACAAAGATTAATTTCTCCACTGTAGGACATCCTAGACTAATAATCTTAGTGTCATTTTTTTAATAACTCCTGCCCATTATTAGCTGGTAAGTCAGTTAGTGAAAGAAGCCAGACCGAAAAAAGTTCTGGATGCCATAATGAGGTTTGGGTGTGAACTGAAAGTATATAGAAAACTTGTTTTAGGCTTCAGTGAGATAATCATGGCAAATATGACACAATATCATCAAAATATAAACTTCAAAGCTTGCCATTCCTGATTTATAAAGCAGTTAGAGAAAAGAAAATGTTTTTCTGTGGAGCATTGTTGTGAGTTTTTAATCTATTTCAGTTTAATAAATGGTCTCTCACCTGATCATTTTTTGTCATCAAGTTGAGAAGCAATTAAAATGCAGCTTTTAAATTAAAATTTGTCTATAACTAAACTCTTTCTCTTCTGGATAATTTATCTTTATATACAAATGACAATTCCTCATTTTCCCATAAATATTGTAATCTACATATCTATTGTACTCTTTTATTAAACATGTTATAGTTCCATCAGGCTCTTGGTCTGTTGAGTAAAAATTTTCAAAAAAAAAAATAATGTACGTGAAATATTTTTATACACTTCTGTTATCATTTGCAAGTTATTTTTTAAGGAATTTACAATAAGAATGTTAGATTATATTCTAAATTTATTGTAGAATAAGAAACTTTTATGAATGGACATGTACTTTCCATCATTAGTTTATTTCTTTGGAATCCTTTGCAATTTAGTTTTGCATTTATAATCTGCATTTAACAAATTTTCTTTGACCTTTTGTTGAATTTCATTGAATTTATTTTGTGTTTCTTTAAAACATCGATAATAATGCATACAATGTTAAATATGTGTTTAAGAATGATTAAGTATCTTGTTACAGTTTGCTGTTTTGGTGCCACTGTTTCAGTATACAGCTTTGTAGTATAAGCATAAACATGAATACGGATTCCTCTATTTCATTGAGAATAATCTGGATCTCCCTGTTGGCATTGCAATTTTCATTCTCTTGAATTTTATTTGAAACATTAATAATTGATTCATAATTGTTCAGGTTACTATGGTAGCCTTGACACATGCTTCGCATCTAGCATCATAAAGATGCTTTGGCACTTCAGATTTAGAACATAAATATGACTTTAACGTAGCATACTAATTTGTGGAAAAAATAAAAAAATATACACATTTATTACAAAACAGCAACATAAATACAGACATAAATCATGCTATCTGCACAATAATCAATCAGCCTACACTTTATTGACTATCCAGCACAGGAAATATACATGGCATATTTTTTCTTTCTAAATTTACTTTATGTACCTTTTATGTTCTGGACACATTTGCATTATTGTCATTGGGTTATCTTCTTATTTCCCTTTTAAAATAAAAAAAAAATATATATATATATATATATATATATATATACACACACACACACACACACACACACACACACACACACACACATTGTAAATAGTTAAAAACACATTATAACATAATACATGTCAAAATGTTCAATAGGATGATCACCATAAGGTGATTCATATCTTGCAATGTGAGTTGATTGGTCAATATGTGACAGATCAGGCGTGGAATCAATAGACAAGAAAGTAACCAGCTCATCTCAAATAATCAAAAACCGATGTTTCTACTATTTAGCCATCACATGTTGTTTTTGAAAGGCATGATGGCTTCCCAGAGCCAAAATTCTCAAGTTGCTCCATTTGGTTAGTTAGAAATAAGCCAACCTTAGCAATGTGCTCTAATGATTTGGAAACATTTCATTTGAAGTAAATTGTATTTCTTTTCATCTTCTCAAAACAGTAATCATTGATTCACCAACATACATATATCTGCAGCAACACACCAAGATGCTTATTTTGAATAATATTGCATTTTTATAATTTATTCTTCTAACTTTGAATCCAAAAGCTGTTTTATGATCATGTATTTTTCATAATTTTAACTTGAAATAGGATTGTGTTTGTCATAAAATGCTTTATTAGCTAATGTACATGAAGATGAGAAAAATTTGCAAACAAAACAGAAAATGCATCCATTTGCTGGAACATATACTAGACATGATTGACTATACTTTTCTGATTTATTTTGGTGAAATGAAACAGTCATTAAGAACAGCTTCTTTCTTGATTAACATCTGCTTTTATTTATGAAATGAATCGCTCCAGTGTAGACAGTTAGAGGATACATTTTGGATTATTATTTAAAGCAGTCTTAAAACCAGCATCATTAGATATGTTTGTTTTTTGTTGCTGCTATACTTTATCCCCTGAAATAATCTTAGTATAAGATATTGATGCAGAAAACCAAACAAATGCATTTAATCATCTGAAAATAAAAACAGCATCAGATGTTGTAACATCTACATTTAAATTATCTGTTGAAACTGAATCTGTGGATACTGATTATGTTTTAGTCTTCTCAAGAAACTGGGTATTATTGTTCGATAAATCTCCTTTTACCTGATCCTTTATACTGAAAAAAGCTACTGACTTTAGCTAAACAAGATAACTAAGGTGTTATTAACTGTTTCCTTCTTTTTTCAGGATAACTGAATTGCTATGAACTTTTTTATTTCTCTTTTAAAATCTATCTTCAAAACTTCTGTTCATCTTTGAAACTAATAGTATTTATCTTAAAATGTATAAAAGCAAAAAAAAAATGAAATCAATAAACAAAATGCTAATTATATGTATTCATCTTTTTGCAACTAATAGACAAATGAAAATTAAAAAAACAATATGTGTACTATTATACTCTTAGGATACTAATGCTTGAGCAAAACTATTACATGTTCACAACACACTACAAATAAAAGTGAACTCAGTATTTTTTAGTGTGAACTGCCAGTGTGCTACCCAGTATAAACTTAGGGTTTACGTCTACACAAATCAAATATTTTAGTATACTAATATTTTGAGTAAAACTCTGACATTGCAGAACATACAACAAATTCCAAACTATGATTATAAAGTGTTTATGCTTTAATGGCTAAAAGACTAGCACATGTGATGTTAAAATTGATAGCTATGGGTCAATGTCATTTTGTGGAGGAAGGTAAACATTTGACACCCTTAATAAAACCATGATAATCCAGAGGAAAGCAGAATGTAAGAAAATACCACTGTTGTTGGTAGGTCTTGATACAATGAATGCATTTGATGCAGTGAGGTGGGATTTTACTAGTAGAGCAATGGAAACATTTGCATTCCCTCACAAAATTATAAGGTTGATTAGGAGGATATATGAGAGACTGGAGGTGAAAATTAAAGTGGCGGGGTTCCTCTCTGATAATTTCTGTTTGATCAAAAGAACCAGGCAGGAGTGTCCTCTTTACCTTTGCTATTTGCATTATATTTAGAACCACTGACAAAGAAAGTAGGGTAGTCAAGAAAAGTTGACTTTATTTGCAGATGCTATTATTGTATACCTGCCTGATAAGACCAGAAATGGACATTTCAGTGTTGTGGAACATTCTGAGACAGTTTCAAGTCTCTTGGGATAAAAAAAAATTAATGAAGAAACAAAGGCAATAGCTGTAAACTATGCACCCATACATAAATTGGTTCAGCAATACCCATATTTATGGAGGAATAATAAAATTAAATACTTAATGGATATAGATTAAAAAAGGTTCTGTTATGGTAGCTAAGGATATGTAGGAAGAGACTAAACAAAAGATAATATAAAAACTAAAACATCGGAAGCTCTGGTTTATGGATATGCAAAGCAAGATACAAGCATATACAGGTCAGGTATATTTTTATTAACCATTGGAGAAGTTGTGGATAGCAATTAATAAAGAGTTGAAGGATTTTATATGGGAGGCAAAGAGAGCAAGAGTCAAATGGGATAAGTTGATTGCACCAACTAAACAAGGTGGTTTGGGATTACCTAATTAGAAGGGGTATTTCAGAGCCACACAGTTAAGGCTCCTATAAATAACACAGGCAGAAAACTATAATTCAAAGTGGAAAGGGATGATGATGAAACAGGGGGTAAGCTCAAGAAACAAAGAGAGACGGGGATTTTGGATGCAGATCCTCAAATAGAATAACAAAAACCATACAGAATATTATGTTCATAAAGTAGCAGAAAGTATTCTATGAACTAAATCAATCCCGGGATGGAGAAAGGAGATTCTGCCAACAGGAATTACTGAAATTATGGGTGCAGAGACTAGGCAACAGTGGGATGAAATCTACTGGAAAAATGGCAAAGGTACCAAAGTACTGGGAGCAAATAATTAGAGAGGTAAATGTCATAGAATGGGAAGAGGCCATGTAGAATTCATTTGGACTGCAAGCTAGAGACTGTCTTCCCTATCAAGGATTGACATCAGAGTATAGACAAAGGAATATGGGGGATCCTAAGTGAAAGACCAGCACTGGCAGAGTTTTAGTAGACTATAGAACAGAAGCTACTTTTAAAATAGGGCTAATTAGTAGGACATATACAATCAATTAGAGGAGGTTAGAAAAGATTGGGAAGAGAGACTGGATAAGTAATTCACAAAAAAATGGTGGGAGGATATATGTATGGCTCCCAAATATGCAACAAAGTCTAGACATTTTAGGATCTTTGCTTGGAGGTGTTTGCATAGGTATTTTTATACCCCAAGCAGACTCCAATGAATTTTTCCTCAGGTAGATTGCAAATGTTGGAGGTATGATGGGGAAGAAAGAAGTAATTGGGAACATATTGTTGGGAGTATAATGAATTGGCAGACTTTAAAAATTCCCTGCAGACTACTCTATCAGAAGTACTGGGTGAGTAAATTAGTGTAACTAAAGAAATTATTTTTTTTGAGCTGTGATACAGAATCAGAATTACCTAGGCATGTATCGGCTTGTCTAGTTTAATTCTGGTGACTGCCAAAAAAGCAATTACCAGAAAATGGTAATCAAAGTCTAAACCAACTGTGTTAGAAGTAATGAAGTTAGTAACAGAGAAAACAACTGAAGTAGGATCTTTAGAAAAGGGCAGGAGCAAATTATATAGAAAAAATGGGAATTGTGGGAACAAAGCATGCAGAATAATGTTTTGAAGGAGGAATGAGGTTTAAAGGAAGGCAGGAATTGAATGAGCTATGTTATGTTTGACTGACAATGACTAGATACATTACAAGTGATGTATAATGCTTGCAACTGAAAATATGTCAATATGGTTTGTTTTCATTTATCTAACTATATGCTTGCCTATGTCATAAGTGACAATTTAATAAAGATGTTTCTTGTTTAAACAAATGCTTGAGCAATATACTATACCCTGGATGACTGATGTGTACCAAACAGTTGATGTAGCTTGTTAAAGGGTATCTTCAGATTCAGAAAATGTAACTGAGGATTTTTATCAGAATGTCTGATGCTTATGCCTGTAATGTTCTGACAGTACCCTCTGTCTGCCCTTGCTTTCTACTGTATATAATACTGTAGGTGTCCTTGGCCTCTGTAGGTTTGGTGTCTATACCTGCACTATGTGCTTACATGTTCACAGGAAGCAGCTAAAAGATATCTGATATGATTATGTTATCTAAACAGTATTATTCCACTGGCTTCTAGGCTATGAGATAGGCATATTTTAACCGAAAAAAACAGTAGAGCCAGCAAACAGTGACTGAAGTAAAAAAGTTTATTTAGGAGAACAAAAAACAAAAAAATGAAGCAGGCAGACTGGTTTCGGCTGTCTAATCCAGCCTACTTCAGTGCATTAAATCAACAAAGCATACAAGCACATATTTATAGTATAACCCCACCTGAAGTTACTTGAGGTAAATTGCACCATTCATTAAAAAATATTCATTCGGCCCTGGAGAAAACAAGGCACCTAGTTTAATAATCCATTTTTTTCTCCGTATTGTTTAGTAGCTGATGCCATCCTGATTTGTTATTTCTATCTCTGTATTCTATCAATAACTGTGAATCTAAACATGGCTTTAGGGTGTTTCTGTATATGTTTATATACGGCACTTGTAGGTTTTTTTTATTCTGATGTCACTTAGATGTTCTGATATCCTGAATTTGACACATCTGGATGTTTGTCCCACATAGAAGGCTGAACAGCTACAAGAAGCCATGTAAATAACCCATTCAGACTGACAAGTGGCAAAAAACTTAATATTGAACACTTGTCCAGTGTTTTTACTAGTCAATTCTTTAGTCTTCAACATGCTTTTGCAGTGGGTGCAATGTCCGCATGGAAAACAGCCCTGCAAAGGCCCACTTTCTAGTGTTATTTGTGTGGGGCTATTATCAAATCTATTCCCTTGTTTGTAATGATTCATGAATGAACCAATGTTCTTGCCTCTCCTGAAAGAAAAGAGGCATTTATCATCCACAAGTTCACTAAGCTTGGTATCAGCCAATAGAATATTCCAATGTCTGTGGACACTGTTGATAAGGACATCTGTGTTCCTGCCATCGGTGGTTACTAATCTGATTTGGGAATTATTGCTTGGGGTTTTATCCCTGTATTGGAGTAGACTTTCTCTATCCTGATTGGCAGCCCAACCTCTGCCTAGAGCGATGTTCCCTTTCTTGTAATCCCTATCATTAAATCTCCTGACCAAATCTGACTCATATGTATGGTAAGTCTCAGCATCAAAACAAATCCGCTTCAGGCATAAGAATTGTGACTTTGGAATGTTTCTGCATATATGAGGAGGATGAAAGCTGGTGGCATGAAGCAAGGAGTTGTACTGGGGGTGTTTATGATAGACCTCAGATGTCAATGTATGGTCTGCATTCCAGATTACTAATACATCCAAAAAGGTGATTTTGTAAGTATCAAATGTAAATGTATGGTAAGTCTCAGCATCAAAACAAATCTGCTTCAGGCATAAGAATTGTGACTTTGGAATGTTTCTGCATATATGAGGAGGATGAAAGCTGGTGGCATGAAGCAAGGAGTTGTACTGGGGGTGTTTATGATAGACCTCAGATGTCAATGTATGGTCTGCATTCCAGATTACTAATACATCCAAAAAGGTGATTTTGTAAGTATCAAATGTAATCGTAAACTGAATACCCCATTTGTTTTCATTCAAATATGTAACAAACTCCTGGAGATATACAATATCAGACCTCCATACCAGCTAGCAATCATCCAAATATCTCCTTCATATGTCAATCTCATCAATATAAATATTGTGGGTACTATCATAAATGATCTGTTCCTCGATGTAAGCCATAAAGAGATCGGCATATATTGGAGTGAACGAAGCCCCCATTGCAGTACCTTTGATCTGTAAATAACAGTTATTCTCATAATAAATAGCATTTTTGGTTAATACATGCTCCGCCAAGTAGAGCAAATATGTATTGAAGACAGGTGGATATATTTCAGACTTGGATAACTAATGTTCCAAGGCCTCCAGACCTGCCCAATGGGGAATGTTCGTATAAATTGCAGAAACATCCAAAGTGCACCCTGCTTTCAACTGCATATCTGATATAACACGTAGAAACTCCATGGTATCTTGTATTCTAGCTCTGACACATTTAAACAATGGTTTGAGATATAATGTCATGAACTGTGATAGTGGTCCGGTAATTGAACCTTTACCCAAGACAATAGGTCTGCCAGGAGGGTTTCGTGAATTTTAGGTAAGAAATATATGTACTGGCTACAAGGGTCAGTAACCATAAGATGGTAAACAATATTATCTGTTATAATCCCCTCCTCCCCGGCAGAGTGCATGAAATCATCTATTTGTCTCTTGAAACCAGATGTAGGGTCCAATACCATATGTGTGTAATACCTATTGTCAGACAGTTGTCTCATAGCTTCAGAACTGTATAAAAACCAATCCTGTACCACTATTGCACCACCTTTATCTGCTGACAATATTACCAGTTCCTTGTTAGCTGCCAATTCATGTATCATATCCATTTCATTCTTGGACAGATTATTATGCCTTGTCCGAGTTTCCCTGAAATTAAAATGTAGATCTTTGAGAATGGAGTTGTAAAACATAGCAACGTTCAAATGCATGAGTGGAATAAAGTTTGATTTGTGATATCTGAAACTTGAATTTGATTCTGAGTCAGGTGCTGTCTGAAAAAATAGTTTCAGGTTAAGTAGTCTATAAGAATCAGAGACATCTTTAGCAAATGTGTCTTCAGGAACAAAGAAACCAGGTATGAAATTAAGACCTTTATTCAATAATTTTAAATGTGTAGGAGACAATTCAGTGGATAATATGTTTAACACATTGTTTACTTCTGTACTATGAGCCTCAACATCTCTTCCATGCTGTCCACCCCTGTGTCACCCCCTCCCCCACTTTCGCTTGACCCTAAAGGGGTGGAGAAATTTCTCCTTTTGGATACTGGTGAATCGGAGGTGTGTTGTGTATTGGACTCCAAGGCTGAGGAGGATTCATCCCCTGATTCATCACAACTAGATGTATTGGACTTCTTGAGGATGGAATGGGGTCTTTTTCTTTTCACTACCTTCCTGTTGGAAGGGTCAAATCTAACATATTTATTAGTCGAAAAGGGATGCCCACCCTCATCATCAGTGAGATCTTGATGGAACTTTCTCATTTTCTTTTCTTTAAGTGTTTGCTCTAAGGTTAAGAGATCTTGACCTAGTTTTTTCAAGTTGTTTTGGTAACCTACAAGTGCCTTATATAAACATACACAGAAATACCCTAAAGCCACATTTAGATTCACAGTTATTGATAGAATACAGGGAAACAGAAATAACAAATCAGGATGGCAGCAGCTACTAAAGAATATGGTGAAAAAAATGATTATTAAACTAGGTGCCTTATTTTCTCCAGGGCTGAATGAATATTTTTAATGAATGGTGGAATTTATCTCAAGTAACTTCAGGTAGGGCTATACTATAAATATGTGCTTATATGCTTTGTTGATTTAATGCACTGAAGAAGGCTGGATTAGACAGCCGAAACCGGTCTGCTTGCTCCATTTTTTGTTTTTTGTTCTCCTAAATAAACTTTTTTACTTCAGTCACTGTTTGCTGGCTCTACTGTTTTTTTCGGTTGCTATTGGTTTTGGAGCCGTGCAGCTACCATACTTGCAGGGGCCTGTTCTTTTTGATCTTGTTCTCTTCCCCTGCTGTTGGTCAGTGGCGTGTTGTGTATTGGACACTTTAATGTTGGTGGAGGACATTGCCTGGCTACTTTCATTATTTGAGGATACTTCAAATTGCTCTTTTGGAAAATTATTTTTCTTTTCTTTATACTGGGGAAAACCGACACGCTGATTTTCCATCCTGAAGGGGTATGAGGCAAGAAAGCATTGTGTTTTCAACATGTTTTTTTGTTTTAAGTGCATTGACTCATCCCCACATTTACATCGTATTTTATCAGGTACTGTGGCTATACATTGGGTATTTTTGGATGTAAAAGGAGTTCTTGGGCTTGTTTATTCGACCCATTCTGGTTGATTGTTCCACGGACACTTATGGCTGCTTTGGTGTCTATATAATCTGAGACTTTGAGAACCGGGTTGTGTCGTACAGTAGATACTAGCCATAATGGAGTGTAATATTCTCAGAATAAAACTCAACACAATTCCATCGACAATACCCATTTGGACATATTTATATTTCTACATTATCTATCGATCATTACTAATGGGACATTATGTACGTTGTCTGATTTTTGTATGGAATAACTTACTTGCAGGATTTTTTGTCAATTGTGGGATAATTACAACATTTAATGACTGGCAAGATCATGGACTGAATTTTTGTGAGTAAGGGTATTTCTTATCCTGCCATTATATATGTGACTTTGTCCTTTCACTGTATTATGAGACCATTTTGGCTTTGTAAATCTACTGATGCGAGGCACAATTGAGAAGAACGGATAGTATTTAAATATATTGCTTGAACATTTCATTTCTTCAGGGCAATTGTAAAACTTGCAGACAATATTGGGCTTGATTTGTTTAAACATTCACCATGTCTCGATGTGCTTATACAATATTTTTCACCCTTATTACGGGCGTCATTTTTGTTTTACAGTAAATGTGTGGGAATAGATGAGGAAGCCAAGCAGCACTTATTCCCGGGTCTTTGGTGGCATTCTGGCTTTAGTTAAAATAGTTTAACCGTGAAGTAGCTGAGGATGTCATGCTGTATCTAATTACATGTACTTGGTGACAATCTGTATAGTGGATATGGGGAACTAAGCCTTTGACTTTCTCATTCATTCTTTGTATGTTGACTGGGTCTTAGGGATACTGCCATTTTAATACTTCTAATTTTCTAGCCATAGATTTAAGCTGGATATTAATGTACCAATTTACTGATGTGAGGTACAATTGAGAAGATCGGATAATATTTAAACATATTTTGCTTGAACATTTCAATTCCTTGAGGATTATTTGTTGTACTTGCAGACAATATTGGGCCGGATTTGTTTAGACACTCAATGTGTCTCGATGTGCTTAAACAATAATTTTCACCATTTTGGTTTTACAGGAAATGTGTAGGAATTTATGAGAAAGCCAAGCAGCACTTAATCACAGGTCTTTGGGGGGTAGTCTGTTTGTAGCAAAAACAGTTGAACCGGGAAATAATTGCAGAGTCCAATTGAGGATGCCAGGCTATATCTATTTACATGTACTTGGTGACAATTTGTACAAGTGGATACCGGGAACAAAGCCTTTGACTTTCTTATTCATTTACTGTGTGTTGACTGGGTCTCAGGGATACTATCTCAACTAGACCTTATTTTCTAGTTATAGCTGGATATACATGTATAAATAGAACCATAATCAAGGTACAGGGATTTCTGTTAAGTGTTGGGGCCAATCTGACCTAGTCTAACAATAGTATCCATATTTGTTTTGGTAACCCTCACAGATCATCTAACAACTGAACAAAAAATTTGTTTATGCTTTCAGGCAACTCATTTCACTTATGTGACATTTATGACTCTAATGATTTTTAACAAACAGATGTTATATGGCGCCCTATCAATATTTCTGTAACAAACATATATATTAGATAGATTCTGGACATTCTTGTATGATATTGGGTGGCACTCTTGGAACCAAATTGTGTAATATTTATAGAACTTAGCACTGCAGGATTGTCCTTACTATTGCAGGGGCTAATATTGTTTTATTAAAGACAAACAACAATATATTTTTAATGGTCTTGAGGATCTAGTGTGGACATAACACTGCATTCATTTATAGAGGGAGACAACCCAGTGCAGGAGCTATTATTGTTCATGATTCTGAATATTATTTTGGAAAATTTATTACAGCAGGGGGTATTATTATCCTCAGTGTTTATATTATATAGTGAAGTGGTATTGAAAACATATTTGACTGGGGACTTAGCACTGACTGTTCATAATATTATCTCGGCATCAGAGATTCCTTTGGACTGTTCCTGCTTGCCACGCCTTATCACATACAAGCTAATTGGAATATTATATATAAGAATTTTTTACAATAATTATTTATTGGTCCAGTTTATAATGGAACTTACAGGTTTATTGAAAGGCCTATCATCTGATAGAGATGATCTGGCGTTTTTTGGTCTTTCCAATCAGGGTGAACATAATGGCAATGAAGCTGTGACGATTGGGGAGAGATGGGCGAAGGCTGCCAGCCTAGTCAAATATAATTTGATATCTAATTCTATCAACTGTATAAATAAATGTAAAATACAGGCTTGTGTTTTTAAATGTAAGAAAACACTGTGAAATGTGGAACTGCAAAATATGTGACAACATTGCACTCTACTGGCCCAGTGAAGCATGTTTATTTATTTATTTTTTATTTATTTTACATTTGTTGACCGGGATAGTCCAACTGGATGCATGTCCATTTTCAGCGGAGGCCCGGGGAGAAAAGCTCCAAGGGTAAGCAGATACAGCTTTACATAATACCAGCATTACATATTACAAAGAGACTATTTACAGAGATTACATAAGTAAGCAAGTTAAACAAGTTCCACAAGTTACAGTTAATCCTGAGCACAAGTCAGGATTAAATTAAATTACACAGTAAACTGGTTAACATATTTTTACACATTCTAGAGAGAGTTAGCCAGGTTGTATCCTTTCATGTTAGAATTTGGCCTGAGGGAGGCTGGATGAAGATTTCATGCCCATTGTTTTAAGGCTAAAGTTTATGACTAGAATTTAGACGTGGAATGTGCTTTATTGCTTTAGTTTCTGTTAGTATATACATGTGAAATGTCTTCTATTTGTAGTAAGTTTCTGTGCAGGTGTTAGATTGCTAAATAATGCAGTTTCTGGCCTGAGAACTCAGACCAGGTGTTAAGATGATGCAACATGAATACTGGGAAAACCTAAGTGTCTACAATTATGTAATTTTGGGAGGGCCTTAGAGACATGTTTGTTAGTAATGCTTAAATACTATTTCTCACAAGAGACCTGAAGCATTTTGATCTGGACATCTAACTTATCAGCACTCTGCTTATGCTCACATGTAAGTTTTTAGCACTGTGATATCTTGTAGGAATAGTTAAAGCTAGTAAAGATTAATTAGGTATTTTTCTTTGAAACCAGACCTGTCCTACTGTATTATTTTAAGTTTCTGTGTGATCTGTGAACTCTTAGATATCTCTGTGGTGTAGTAGTTTTATCTTGTGTTTTAATTATTTATTATTAAATATTTTTAAAACATTCTACCTGTGGCTGCTTTGTGTAGAGATGAAGTATGCTTTACAGTACATTATATATTTATAGAGTTTACTGTCTAAGCCCTTACAATAAGCCTTATACTGTCTAGTCACATTACCATTGGATATTAATATTGCACAGTAATAATTGGACACCCTTTTAAGGGTCTTTTAGTAGCTGATATTATTAACTGGGTGGTGGCAGTAATTACTACCATATAGTCTGGGTAAAGGGGCACAGCTGGAGAATCTGTGTCAGACTTTCCCAGGAGTGTCTGTGAAGTTGTATAAATACTTATCTCAAAGTGTGTGTGTTGTGTCAGCTACTTGGGCAGGGACACAAAGCACTGGTTGGACAGAGAGGGCACTAGAGGTTCTAGCTTGCCCAGTTAGGCTAAGACCTGGACCCTATAGCTGTGCCAGTGGGGAGTCTTATTGGGGACCTGGTGAGCAAGGGAGCAGCCAGCCCTAGACTGACTGTGATCTCTGCGTGCACTTAAGGGAAATTGTACTTTACTGTGTGTATTAGTTATCCTTTCCTCCTCTAGGAGATGACCTCCCTGGTGTTACTGGTGAGGATTGAGGCTCCTTGGTTGCTGGGCCAGGGCACAGTCGCCACAGAAGCCATTTTGACAACAAATAAATGCGAGGTCGTATTTCACAAATTGAACAAAAGCATGAGTACATTGAGGGCCAATGTGTGGCATGCTAAACTTTTTAAGGCTTATATAGCAAAAGATATATCACCTAGAGGACTTAGAGTCCGCACACAACCTCTTGTCCCTGATGCGGATTCCATCCTGCTAGAACATCGGGCTGCAGCCCAGCATAAAACATCAATGGAATTTGTCAAGATTTTGGCCTCGTACTATGATAGGATTAGTGACAAGAATATTTCAGAAATCACAGATATGTGTATTGAAATTGTCAAATTTGAGAGGCAGGAGGGTTACCAAAACAACTTGAAAAAACTAGGTCAAGATTTCTTAACCTTAGAGCAAACACTTAAAAGAAAATGAGAAAGTTCCATCGAGATCTCATCAATTATGAGGGTGGGCATCTCTTTTTGACTAAAAAACATATTAGATTTAACCCTTCCAACAGGAAGGTAGTGAAAAGAACAAGACCCCGTTCCATCCTCAAGAAGTCCAATACATCTAGTTGTGATGAATCAGGGGATGAATACTCCTCAACCTTAGAGACCAATACACAACACACCTCCGATTCACCAGTATCCAAAAGGAGAAATTCCTCCACCCCTTTAGGGTCAAGCGAAAGCGGGGGGGGGTGCACAGGGGTGGACAGCATGGAAGAGCTGTTGAGGCTCATAGTACAAAGTAAACAATGTGATAAACAAATCATACACTGAATTGTCGCCTACACATTTAAAATGATTGAATAAAGGTCTTAATTTCATACCTGGTTTCTTTGTTCCTGAAGACACATTTGCTAAAGATGTCTCTGATTTTTGTAGACTACTTAACCTGAAACTATTTTTTCAGACAGCACCTGACTTGGAATCAAATTCAAGTTTCAGATATCACAAATCAAACTTTATTCCACCCATGCATCCGAACATTTCTATGTTTTACAACTCCATTCTCAAAGATCTACATTTTAATTTCAGGGAAAATCGGAAAAGGCATAATAATCTGTCCAAGAATGAAATGGACATAATACATGAATTGGCAGCTAACAAGGAACTGGTAATATTGTCAGCAGATAAAGGTGGTGCAATAGTGGTACAGGATTGGTCTTTATACAATTCTGAAGCTATGAGACAACTATCTGACAATAGGTATTATACACATATGGTATTGGACCCTACATCTGGTTTCAAGAGACAAATAGATGATTTCTTGCACTCTGCCGGGGAGGAGGGGATTATAACAGATAATATTGTTTAGAGAAAAAACAACAAATAAAGTACTAATAAAATAAGTAACAAAGGGCCACAGCTCCAAAGGTAAACCAAAACTTTAATCTGTGAGCACTTTCATTCACTCAAATCAAATGAGCTTCTTCAGACCGCTTCAGGTCTGATGTAGTTCATTTGATTTGAGTGAAAGAAAGCGCTCACAGATTAAAGTTTTGTATATAGATAATATTGTTTACAATCTTACGGTTACTGAGCCTTGTAGTCAGTACATATATTTCTTACCTAAAATTCACAAAAATTTACAAAAGCCTCCTGGCAGACCTATTGTCTTTGATAAAGGTTCAATTACCAAACCAATATCACAGTTTTTGACATTACATCTCAAACCATTGCTTAAATGTGTCAGAGCTAGAATACAAGATACCAAGAAGTTTCTACGTGTTATATCATATATGCATTTGGAAGCAGGGTGGTATATGTGCACTTTGGATGTTTCTGCATTATATACGAACATTCCCCATTGGGTAGGTCTGGAGGCCTTGGAACACTGGTTATCCAAGTCCAAACTATATCCACCTGGCTTCAATACATTTTTGCTCTGCTTGGCGGAGCATTTATTAACCAAAAATGTTATTTATTACGAGAATAACTGTTATTTACAGATCCAAGGGTCTGCAATGGGGGCATTGTTTGCTCCAATACATGCTGATCTCTTTATGGCCTACATCGAGGAACAGATCATTTATGATAGGACCCACAATATTTACATTGATGAGATCGACATATGGAGGAGATATTTGGATGATTGCTGGCTGGTATGGAGGTCTGATATTGTATATCTCCAGGAGTTTGTTACATATTTGAATGAAAATAAATGGGGTATTTAGTTTACGATTACGTTTGATACTGACAAAAATCTCCTTTTTGTATGTATTAGTAATCAGGAATGCAGACCACACATTGACATCTGAGGTCTATCGTAAACACCCCCAGTACAACTCCTTGCTTCATGCCACCATCTTTCATCCTCCTCATATATGCAAAAACATTCCAAAGTCACAATTCTTATTCCTGAAGCAGATTTGTTCTGATGCTGAGACTTACCATACATATGAGTCAGATTTGTTCAGGAGATTTAATGATAGGGGTTACTACAAAGGGGACATCGCTCTAGGCAGAAGTTGGGCTGCCAGTCGGGATAGAGAAAGTCTACTCCAATACAGGGATAAAACCCCAAGTAATAATTCCCAAATCAGATTAGTAACCACCTATGGCAGGAACATGGATGTCTTTATCAACAGTGTCCGCAGACACTGGAATATTCTACTGGTTGATACCAAGCTTAGTGCACTTGTGGATGACACATGCCACTTTTCTTTCAGGAGAGGCAAGAATATTGGTTCATTCATGAATCATTACAAACAAGGGAATAGATCTTAAAATAGCCCCACACAAATAACACTAGAAAGTGGGCCCTTGCAGGGCTGTTTTCCATGCGGACATTGCACCCACTGCAAAAGCATGTTGAAGACTAAAGAATTGACTAGTAAAAACACTGGACAAGTGTTCAATATTACGTTTTTTGCCAATCGTCAGTCTGAATGGATTATTTACATGGCTTCTTGTAACTGTTCAGCCTTCTATGTGGGACAAACATCCAGATATGTCAAATTCAGGATATCAGAACATCTAAGTGACATCAGAATTAAAAAACCTACAAGTGCCTTATAGAAACATACACAGAAACACCCTAAAGCCACGTTTAGATTCACAGTTATTTATAGAATACAGGGATACAGAAATAACAAATCAGGATGGCATCAGCTACTAAACAATATGGATAAAAAATGCATTATTAAACTAGGTACCTTGTTTTCACCAGGGCTGAATGAATATTTGTAATAAATGATGCAATTTACCTCAAGTAACTTCAGGTGGGGCTATACTATAAATATGTGCTTATATGCTTTGTTGATTTAATGCACTGAAGAAGGTTGGATTAGACAGCCGAAACCGGTCTGCTTGCTCCATTTTTTTGTTTTTTGTTCTCCTAAATAAACTTTTTTACTTCAGTCACAGTTTGCTGGTGCTACTGTTTTTTTTCGGTTGCTATTGGTTTTGGAGCCGTGCAGCTACCATATGTGTAGGGGCCTGTTTTTTTTTTATAGACATATTTTAGTCTGGTATAATGGCATATTAACTATTAAGCATTTCTAGACTTCCGAACTGTCTGATAACAGCATTGTGATTCTTAGCACCAGTTTACCATGGAAAATGGGTCTTTAGCCACAGACTGCATGGCATAGAGGGATGTAGTTCTTAATATGATCCAGACGACCCAAGATTTAAGAGTGGTCCAGGTGCTGGTGGAGCCAGGGAGTGATGGGAAGGAATGGCTTTGGTGGCTTATCCATTCCATAGGGAGGGGTTTCTCCTCATGATAAAGAAACACTCTCTGGCAATGTGGAAGTGCTCTAATGATGGGACAGAGTGACGGTAAAACTATGACATAGTGGGGGAGGGATAAAGGTATCTGACATTATGTGCAGTGATGCTCATAATGTCACTAGCTGTCCATCCAGTTAGGACATACAAAACTTCTTCCTAGCATGCAGAACCAGAATATACAAAGCTACTAGCTGCTTTGCTTCCCTTTCTCTCTTCAACCCACTTATTGTACTGTCACAGCCCAGGTGGACAGTACCATGGGCACTAAGGAAAAAACGGTGCAGCTGATGGTTAGGTGGGAGCACACAAATGAGAGGAGAAAAAAAGAAAATGAGGCTTCAGATATCTTTGTTGCTTATACTGTTGCTGCGTTGCTATGCCTTGCATTAAACATTTCCCTTCTACTCCATTGTTGGCCTTCTTTCTTATAGTATTACACTACTTTTATCTGGCTCTATTGCATTTCATCTGCTCATCTGCCATACAACTGAGTTTGTATAATTTGATTGCCAGTCTGGTTTGCAGTGGCATCTGTATGCAGTACTGCTGTCCTATATGTGGGTTGTACTACAGAATGCTGGTAACCAAGTGTCTGCATGACTGAAGGGCAAAAATAACTGCCTGAGCCACTGCAGTTACAGATGCACAGAACGCTGCGGCTATAATTCAGTGAATATGGGAGAAAATAATTCCCATGTTTCAATCTTTTGGCTGCATAGCTGTCATCTTTGAAGTCCAAGTGTCGGTGACAAAACCAAACCATAATGTGGTAAAAGACTACCATATCCTAAGTTAGTACAGAAAACTAAAACTGTGAACTGTTAGTGAAGTATGTCCTCTGCTTCTGCTATAGGTTTGATTTCTTCGACCTTCATTTTCTTAACATGTGACTTTGAGCAACTCACTTAACCAGACGGTACTCCAAGGTTACCTCTGAAAAGGGAAAATTTTACTAGTGGGCTTACCTGGCCAACAAGAAGAAAACTAAATAATTTGTTAATAATGGTTTAATGGAGCTTTTTCTTCCATGTCTCCATTGAAAGGCACTTTATTCAGTTGATCCTTCCCGGTGCGCACATACAATTAAATAAATAAATATATAAACTTGGGTTAGTTTGAAGGGGCAGATGTCATCGATATAAGCTGTTGGGGGGGGTGCAACTGACAGTGTGGGAGGGGGGTACAGGCTTCATAAATGAATGCCAGTAATACATTTGCAGTCATGGTTGAAATGCCTAAGAGTTCAGTGTGGAGGCAATAACTGTAGCAAGCTGCTTCTAATATTATTATCAAACAGCTTGCTACAGTTGTCAACAGGAGAAACATTTGTTTGTGTTATGTAACTACATTATTTTGTTTTATTGCTGATGTAATGTTATTGCTTTTCTTTGCCTCATAACTTAAAATTGAGGGGGGAGGGGAGGCAGTTCAGTGAAATGCACCAGGAGGTCGATGAGCTGGTTACAGCTCCTCAGTCACATGTTTGCTGATGCAGTATCATACTTTCACAGGTTATGCTGATATGATCTACTCCAGCTTAAGGCACATACTGTTGATGCACTATCCTCCACACAAACTGCTAACCAGTCTCTGATGTTCAGTTCCCCCAGCCTTCTCTTGATATGGCTGTGCAGGTGTTTGAAAAATATTATACTGCACAACAGAGTGAAGTTGGGTTAGCACAGAATGCCAGGCATGATACTGACAGAGGAAGGCAGTGGACTGCATCTGGAATGGGGTGGTATTCAGGGAGACAGAGCTCAATCTCTTGAACTCTCTGCATTTGAATTTGTACGTATTTTTCAATTGGGGATTGGAAACCATAACCGGATCATGGTGAGATGGGACACTAGGCAGGATAATGGACTTGGCCCCCTGCAGTTATATCAATATCTCATAACTTGTCTGTCTCTCTGTTCAATTATCATAAAGCATTGTCCAGACCTGTCAGTGTGCATGCTATTTCTTTTTTATTTTAATTTAAAACAGTCATTTCAAATTTTACAGCCTGACAGCTATTTGCTAAACAAAATAAACAAAAAAAACCCACTCTCAAACTGAAAACAGACTTAGCATGAGTAACAATAAGCTTCTCTTCCCTTGAAGCTCACATTTATTGAAAATGCATCTGGAAACCCATTATACTACAAGATGTGCTGGGACTCATGTTCCAACAGCAGTGAAGGATACAGGAATTCTAAAGACAAATATGCACTGCATCTGCTAATAACTTGTGACATACCACTGGATAAAAGTATCCCTTTTCAGGGACAGCCTAGCAGCACTTTCTGGTAATTGACTTGGTCAGAATCACACAGTTAACAAACAATTGCTTAATGAATCAAATCCTCACTACAGAAGCAGTTTGTAGACTTACTCATCTGCACTAAATATGGGATTGTTGTATGCCAACACAATGCATTTCACATCCATATGCCTTCAAAAAACAAGGTTAATTAAAATTGTATTTACAGTTAAAATATTAACATCAAACTCATAGACTTCATTCTGTCCAGTTTATTCATAGGCAAATCATAAATACACTGTTAACATTGAACAAAACAAGGAATCCAAGAGTCGTATCCAAAAAACATGACTCGTGCTGATGTTCCTGTTTACTACAATCATTTTCTTCCTTCACATCATAACTGCTGTGGGTTGTTGGAACCAAGCATTTATACACATACACAGCCATCAGTTACATGTCTATGCATCTTAGATATCTGCTTGAGAACATAAGCTTAATCCACAAACCTTGAAAGCTGCTTCAAATATTGCATTTATTGGTACAGCTGAAAAAAAGGGTTTTCTTTTTTCTGTTTTTTTCAGAGTCAAGCCTTTCTGCACCCCACAACTCACTAGCTTATATATAATATTATCTTTGCAGTCGCATAATATTAGTCAAAGGGGAAAGTCTCCAAATGCTGCACTGTGGTCTCAGGCAATCTTGTCTTCATTTTTACAAGTATGAGAAAGTGATTTCTGTGCTTTCCCTTATCAAGGGCATTTGGATAATTTGTAGGGCATATAGCTAGTGTGCATACCTCCAAGATATAGTGCTGAAATGGCATGTACCACCACACTATTATGGGATATGCTACATTACAGACTTAGGTACATATACTGTAAATGCATCACAGTGTTATACAATATTATGTATAATCCAGAAGCAGTACCCACTATGAATTGTGCCGTAGAATCTGAATGTGGTCCAATCTCAAATCTCTACCTGCAAATCATCTGACTGAATCTCCCTCTTGAAATCACCCCGTCCTCTGCACTCTGCAAACCCATGCTCTGCAAAACAAATCACCTGTACTCTGAAAAGCTGCACATCATCAGCCAACTGAAAGAAATCTCTTTTCTCTTCCTCTGCAAAACAAATCTCCCAGAAAACACTGGACTGGAAAGCAAAGCTTTTGGGAAAGTACAGAGCATCGGTGGAACAAATCTTCCATGATTTTGGGCTGATGCTGCTGAAATGAAAGGTAGCAGACAGGAAGGCTGTGGAGTTTTAGTTTTATTGTATTTTAAAGCCAAGCTGTGCCTCCCAGATGGTACTGGGCCTCAGGAAGCTGTCTAGGGCCCAGGCAACACTGGGCCCCAGGAAGCTGCCTACATCACCTTGTGCTGGATCCAGCCCTGTTGGAAGCTGTGCCATTCTGGTGTTTGGGGATTCATTGGTGAACTCTGTCTGTGGCCAACTATCTGAGTTACATGTGTGAGTCATATATCATGCTGGGGTGTAGTACTGTATACTCCAAGTGAAGATCCCATGTATTAATTGCTCTGATGTATACAAATGATATGTCTATTCCATCACAATCTTTTGCTAAGCATATGTTCTGTATGAGCCAAGACTTATGTGAGTCAAGCCCGTCAAATTGATGTTCTGTAATTTTTACAATGTGCAGACTTTATATAATATTTTTTAAACATTCAAAAGAGCAATTCTGAGATTTGCCAATATGGAAACCTCTCCACTGATTAAAAATATACTTCTTTGTTTAGAAGGAATAATACCACATTTTCTACAGCATTTGTGGAAATACTGTAACATAGGTAAGTCAGATTATAGGAAAGCTGCGAATGTTATCTATGACACAGGATAAAGTGTTGAAAATCATATGTTATGGATTTTATTGTGTAACAAGAAAATATTCAGAAGCATTCAACATACTCACTGTATTTCATTTTTATGGAGTAGTAGTAAAACTGGTTGGCTGGTTTATTTCTTTTCTGTTAAGGAAAGACAGACTTCTTTCCATAAATAGTAATCACAGTTATTCTTTCAGTTTTGTTGTTATAAATTGTTATGTTAGATTCACATCTGTAATATCTCAAGACAGTCACATGTAGAGAACTTCTTTAGGTCCTAGTGGGTGAGATATTATATGTTTAATTTAGTTTAATGATGTTGCAAACCACAGCCAGGAAAATAAACTGTTGTTTTAGAAGAAAAATCTGGTATACATATTAGGCCATAAATCATGGCCAAGGGTTATGCTAATATTCTACTTAATCATTTCCTGGGGGTATAATGTGGCATGAAGCAAAACCCTTACTTCTCCATCTCACTCATTTTAATTTACTCAGTGTAAACACATGGTTTATTTTAACTTGGTTTACACTATACTGAAGAATCTTCTGAAAAGCATAGTTCAAGATGGATAATCCAATAAATACTTTTATTCAGGTACAGAGATTTCACTTTATGTCTTGTACTGTGAGAAGAAGAAAAAAATAGCTTTTTAGATATGTATTTTAGTCATTCATTAAATGTATAAGCAAGCTGATTTGCATGAACTATACCCCAGGCCATGAAATATAATAATAGCTTTGAAGAAAAACAATTAAGTTGAAGTCTATTTACTATAAGCACAGTAGTAGCTACCAAATAAACTGTGACTGTGTGTGTGTGTGTGTGTGTGTGTGTGTGTGTGTGTGTGTGTGTGTGTGTGTGTGGGGGGGGGGGGGCAGGATTACACCAGGTAGTCCCTGTATGGCTGATGGTGGACCAGTGGTCAAAGACAAGTTCTGAAAATTATTTAACTGAAAACAGATGACTGTATTACTGAAGACCAGCCAATCTGTGTTTTTCATTTGTCTTCTTGTTAAAATGGTGTCATAGTTTACTATGCTATTGGAGGGAGAACAGCAGACACATATATTTTCTTGTTAGGTGGGCTGAAACTGACATATAAAACAGTATATTTTTGCTATTGCAAAAGTACTGCACATTTTAGTCACTGATACCTTTCCTTGTAGTTATTACAGTCTGCTTGGTTTTAGTGGTGTGATGTAGATTCACCATACTAGACCTATACCAGTTTAAAAAGGGAAGATATCAGGAGACAGAGACAAGGACACAATGTATAGTGAAACATTAATGATGCAGTCTGGAAAAAAATATAACAAGAACAGTGTGGTTGTTTTGAGAAACTTGAAGTGGCCCTCTGGTAGACTCAGAAAATCATCCATAGCCTTGATTTTGTGATGGTTTACAGCATTTTATTTTTACAAATTACTTAGACTTGAAAAATATCATATCCTACATATCTTCAAATAACTGAGATTTGTATAGTTTCTGAGAATTATGAAGTTAGTTGCATAGAATGTAGTGATGTGATAACAAGACCTGTATAAGGGAAATAAGCAAAGCAAATAATAGCGACTGCAGAACTGCTCCTTATGGTACTTCTTGTAGAATAGGCATGGCATGGAATATGGTGGCTGGAATTCATGATCTAGTTTTGTATTGTTTGCTGAAATGCACAAAGGCAAGTCCCAAATCTGTAATCAGGCATGTTGTAGGCACTGAATAACACCAGCAAACCAAGTAAAGGCATGTATAATAGGTCCATAAGTTCTCAGGTACTTTATAGGCTATTCATCTGTCAGAATCTTAAGAAGCCCAACCTTACATTCTCATGGTGCTTTGTAGCCCTTATACATTGCACACAAATAACCCAGAGGAGGGCAGAACAAGAGCAGATTAAACAAAACCATAGTGCTAACAGAAGATGTTGTGCCTGAAAATGGACCAGATAGATCAGTGAGCTACTCCGATTAACAAAACATAAATAAATAATAAATAAAAATAATAAATAATGGGTGATAAATAAAAATAAGTTGCACTTGGCTGCATTCATGGCTGGAGGAATATTATGGAAGGTCAACTAACATCATAATTCTCCTCTGCTTCACAGACACAGAAAACCATCTCAAAAATGAAGGCCTACAAGTGTCAACTCTTTTTTTGGATATGTCAAAAGCATTTGACACAGTCTCACACCAAATCTTGCTAAACAAACTAAACCAATATCATCTATCAAATTCCACTCTTACCTGGTTCCAAAGCTACTAAACTGACAGGTACCAAGCTGTGAAATGGGAAAATTATCTCTCTCCTCAGCTGCCCATAACTATAGGAGTCCCACAGGGTTCTATCTTAGGACCACTACTATTCACAGTCTTCACAAATGACCTCCATACCTCCACACAGCATGCATCTATAATTCAATATGCAGATGACACTACCTTAATCTGTGCTGCACAAAACATTTCCACCCTTCTGTAAACAACTCAACTAGCATTCTCTGACGTTGAAAACTACCTTACCAAAGCCCAACTTATCCTCAATCCAAAGAAAACTCAGCTTATGATTATAACCAGTTCTAACAAAAACACTTAACAGTCAATTCACTATCTACTCCACAAATGTTACTTCAACTGCTCCAGTGGCATAGGCTAAGCTATTGAGAATAACCATAGACTCCCACCTAAAATTTGATAGTCATCTCAACTTAACTATTAAAAAAGTACATGCAACACTGGGATCACTCTACTGTATCAAACCATTTCTTATCAACAACACAAGATCAGCCATTGCTTGCTCCCAACTTCTATCCACCCTACTCTATGCATCTCCCATTCTGACTAATCTCAACAAAACTGAACTAAGCAAAATGGAAGCCTGCTATAACAGAATTGCCCGCTTTGCTGCAAATTGCTCATATAGAACTCATCACTGTACTGCTTTGAGGCTCCACTGGCTTGAACTGCCCAACCTCCTAACCTACAATCAGCTCTGCCTCTGTCATTCTATCTATTGCCTCCCCAATAAGTGTCCTGCTCTCAAAAACCTAGTACAACATCACTCAGCCAAAAGGCCTCTTAGGTCATCAAGCAAACTACTACTAGAAGTCACTAACAGCTACAATAGCTTTGGAGATGCACTATATAGTAGTTCAGTGGCTAAAAAATGAAACTCTGTCCCTACTAATATTCAAAACACATCATCCCAAGCCTCCTTTAAAGACCTCATCAGGCAACATCTCAAGCAAAGTTGGCAGTGCCATGATTGCTCCCCAGGCTAATGAAAGCGGATAACATATACATAGCACTTGATAATAGTTTTCAGTCTTACTCACAAACACTGGCTAATCTACAATATATGTACTGTACCTGTGTACTATGTATGTATTCTACCTATGTTCCAAATTTCAGCTGTACACCACAAATCTATTAATTACCTTTATTTTTAAAATTAATATATTTTTGTTTGTTCTCTCCACTGTAACTGTTTATGTGTCGCATACCACTGTAAAAACATGTCTCTTGTAATTTGTGTGTATACTGATCATGTCTAAATAACTAAATGTGTCTATAATTTTTTTTGTGGAGCTTTTCTCCCCGGGCCTCTGCTGAAAAAGGGCCTTTTTGGCTCAGTCAGACACCCCCGGTTAACAAATGTAAAATAAATAAAATAAAATAAATAAATAAATGTGATCAATGTGATGGATGATGCAGTGGATTTAAGCTAGTGTGGCCAGCCCTGTTTGTCATATAAATGAAGAGAAAATAGGTTAGTTAGGAAAATAAAAAACGGGAGAACAGCAGCATTAATCATAAGCTATGAAAGCTGGTGCTGTAAAGAGCACATTTTTTGTATACAGAAAAAACTGTAAGTTATGAATGGAGTGAATGGAAAATAATGGTAGGTGAAGAATGTAGTGAGCAAAGACTAAGGATGAACTAGAGAAAGACGGGAGGCAGCAGGTGCACATATACAAACACAAAGAACCCAATTCAAGCAGACAAAAGGGGTAGACACACAAATCTTGGAGAGGACAGTGGATGGACACATATACTAAATAAAGGAGGTAAACAAGTAGTGATGGGGAAGACTGGACAACAAACAAGGAATGTGGAATGACACATAAGGGAGGGAAGACACCTGGATGGGGATAGGGTAGTGTCCTGACATAACTAGATGCCAGTCTGGTACGAAGCACAATGCACCCAGGAATTTGCATACCTGAGTGGCTAATGTTAGGTGGTGGCTGTTTTTCTGGTGGCCCAATGATCTGATCCTGTCAGTCCTGCAACTCCACAAACCATTACAGAAGCTACTCCACATTGCTGAGGAGGTATCCAGTTGTAGCTGCACCTCAGCTGCTCTTGATGACAGGAGGCTAAGGCAGACCCCTTTGGACTACTCTTAGAAGACAGGCCTTCACCATCCTTTCAGGATGTGGCAATGGAGACCACCATTGAAACCTCCAGCCCTCCAGGTCTCACCCAGCAAAGAAACCATCACCCCTCAACTGTAAAGCTGTCCCTGGTGGGCCAGTACTGGACCTTTTGCATAGTGCAGACTGAAGTGTGCATGGCTGCATCTCCTGATCTGCTACAACTGGTCCTGCACAATGCAATGGGAAAATTATTATACACACATATTAGCAACACAGTTTCAGTTGTACAGTGGACAGGCACAGACAGTATACACACAAAATTGCCTGAAAACTTGCTTCCACCTCCTGTGACATCCATCTATGTTCAATTCTGTCTTCTCTGCTACTGAAAAACAAAATACACTCTGAAGTAGACATGTAAAACAGTTAACATTACAGAACAAACTTGTACTGGAAAAAAACTGCTTGGACTACACTTCTTCCTGTCTCTCCCTAACTTTCTCCCTGTCTATAAACAGGTTAGGGTAACACTGCCTCAGGTCACTATAGCAGTAGCTCACTAGAAGCTTGTGTTAGGCATTCATTTTCTGCAAGGGTCCATCATACTACATTAGCTGGTGATCATGGATGTCACTAGAAAGGAAGAGCAAGAAAACCTTTTTCTCTCTGGCACGCCATGTGGGAGCTCTGCATTCCAAAGTCCCTGAAGTAGTGATGGCTGCTCAGTCATGTCAGTTTAATTTACAAAATGGTAGTCTCTTGGGCATAGTCTTACATTTTTAAAAAGGTGTCACATAACACAATGCAACACCATAGCTGTATGACATCTCCAAACTGAAGCATCACGATCCTATAGCTATACATATGATTTGGTGTAATGGTTAAGGTGTTTAGCTTACAGACACAAGGTTCAGTGTTTGAGTCTCATATTTGGAATCGAAATAGGCTAAGCTTAAAATGGCCCACAAGGGCAGCTAACCTAGTACTCACTTATACCTATACTCCCTATACTATACATATGCTTAAGCATACTGGTCATATGCCTTCTGGTTGCAGCGATTCATGCAACTACTGGCAGTATGTCTGGATAGTGCAATCATAACAGACATTCAAAAATAGTGGTGCTAAATAGCCTTATTAACACAGCCTCACTATTAATTTACCCTTGTTAGCACACCACAAAGTGTCAGTATGATCTGGCTGAACCTGACTGCTATACAACTTTGGAATAGAGGAATTTCAAAACATATTCAACCTACAATGTGGTAGAATCTATTAGTGTTCATCAAGAATTCCAGGAAACATGCAAAAAGTGAACAGTGTCATAGAGTATAGGGCCTAAGTTGTTTGTTATTCATTTTGAAAGTAAGCAGCATTGCCATATGTACTTAATACTTCAAAAACAAATGACTTCAAACTGTTCAATGACATTAGATGAAACGTTAGATGTTGTTGAAGAAAACTGTCTTTAATATTTGCACTGTAAGTTGCACATCTTGAGATATATCCAGTATTATTTGTATTGATAATTATACAATTAAATACATGTTATCATATTTCTGTAAATATCTTAAACATGCACTTATAGAGGAATTTCTTCTTGCCATGTGAAAGCTATATCTGGTTATCAAAAATGTTCAGACAATGCATGTCTGGGTTGTGTAGTGTTTAACATATAAACATTTCTTTGTGAAAGTTTTGAAACAAATATAATTTGGGGTTTGTGTACAGTATATTACAGTATTTATGGAAAGGACTATGACTGTACTATTATCACTGCAAAGAATACTTTTAACTAATAACCTTGTTATTTGTATAGTTTTAATTTGATTGTTCACAAAATATTTACATTTGTTTATTTTATGCTTTTTAAGTTTATTTTTCAGAAAATGCTCTGGAATGCAAGATGTGTATAGGCTGCTAGAGGTATGACATTACACACCACATAGATGTTAATAAGTTAAAGAAGAAGATGCTGCATTAAAGAAGAAATGTTTTAATGTTTTTAATTGTATAATTAAAAAGTAAATGTGGCAGCTCCCTGGTCTGAGGCCCCCCACCAGGCATCAAGCCCAAGGTAACTGCCTGGGTTCCCTAGTGTAGGATCTGGCTCTGAGCAACATAGAAAATTAAGGACATGGAGAGAGACCTGATTATCATTTGAAAGATTAGAATGTTATGGAAGGACACAAGAAAGGAAAATAGTTGTAAGTGTTGCCTGAACAGATAGAACAACATACATTAGTAGTATAGTATCATTAAAGTGAGAGCTTCTGTTGATTTTAGGCCATTACTGCCTGCTAAAATATGGAGGTCTTAGGGAATTTAGAGTGAGAATGGCATAGTTATAATGAGTAGATGGTCATGCATCTGTTTTGAGGGTTGTGCATGTACAATTCCAGGTGTCAGACAGATATTTCTATAGATTGGTCTTGAAAGTGGAAATGTTTCTAGTATTTTTAATGGATAATGAGATGGAGTTCCAGGACTAGGCTACATAGCTGGAGAGGTTCCTAGTGATAGGTGTGTTTTGTACGTAGTGAGGAGCATTTTGTTTTCAGATCAAAGTGGCTTAGCAGGGGTGTTTGTGTGCAATAAGTCTAACAGGGTTTGCTTTTTCTGGTTTGTATATCAGTTTTATGGAGTAGAAGAAGTTGGATCTAAGTGAGTTGCTTGGGTAATTCAAGCCAATCAAGCTGTTTAAGGTCTAAGCAATGATGGGATCTGTTTGATGAGTTAATGGCAAATTTTGCTATATTATTGTTGCACTGGTTTAGTTTACATTGGATGGAAGCTTGAATGTTATGCAGTACTGGGGAACCATATAGAAAACTGGGGAGTAGGAGTGTAGAGGCCAGGAGTTTCCTGGATGAATCAGTTAAGTAGGTTTTGTTCTATAGCGTTTTCCTAATTTTTGGTCTGCCTGTTGCACACATAAGTCAAATTTAAGGTTATTATCAGTTGTCATGCCTAGTAGCTTGGTATGGGGATGACTTCTTTAGAGGTGTTATCAGGTGCTGTTATTGAGAAATTTTGTTTGAGGTGTGTAAGGGATTTTGGGAGGAATAGCAGCAGCTTTGTGGGTATTTTTGGATTGAGTAGAAGCTGGTAATTATTGAGACAGCTTTCAATTAATGAAAATGATTATTGGGTGAGGTGTTGTAGAGTAGTTATGTTACTAGCAAAACAGATTAATGTGGATTAATGTGGAGTCATCAGCATATTGTATGAGGAATACTTGACATTTGGTGGTGTGCAGGTTGTTGGTAAATATGTTGAAAAGCAGTGGCCCCAGTATGGAACCTTGTAGAATACCTGTTTTGATGGGTCAAAAATGTTAAGTAATAATTAATCAATTTAACAAACCAGAGTCTGTTGGAAATGTAGCTGGAGAACCAGTTGATGGAAGTGTTTGATAGGCCAAGTAAAGACAGGTGTTTTTGAAGAACGGTATGGGAATGGTGTCAAAGACAGATCCAGAAATATGACAGAAACCAGTTAGACTTTGTCTTTGGCTAAGTTTATACTGTTGGTGAAGTTTAAGACAGCCATGGTAGCCCAGCTGTGGTAGCCCTGGTATGGAACCATGTTGTGTGGGGGTCAGGAGGTTGTAAGTTTGTAAATAAGTCATAAATTGATCGTGAATGGATTTTTCATGGATTTTTGAAAGAGAGAAAGAATGGCAATGGGTCTAAAGTTGGATATATCATTGGAGTTACCTCCTTTGTGAAGTGGAATGTTGTGTGATTTTTTTTTCCATAAGGCTGGTACATGTAATTCCTGAACAGGCCTATTCATGAAAATGAATGCCGAAAAAGAACTTGACTAGGCTGCTATTTTTAATAAATCACCAGGAATTCCATCTGGACCAAGTGTACTGGGTTTAATTTGTTTGATGTATTTCTTGTTATTATAGATACTGGTTGAAAGGAGAACGAGTGAGTATTAATGGAATAGGGAGATGAGACTGAGTGGGATGTGGACACATTATTAGAGGGGGGTCGATGTCTTTTGAGTTTCATTGTGAAGTAGTTTAATGATGTCAGAAATAAAGCAATAATTGAAAGCACTAGCTGTTTCTTCTGGGGAACAATGGGGGTTGGGGCTTGGTTGTCCATTTGATCCAGGATGTACTACTTTAGATATGGTGACCCAGAATTGCCTAGAATTTTTGTAGCATCTATTCTGCAAAGTTGAGTAATAACATTTCTTGTCAAGTTTGAGCTGGCATTCAACTTTATTTCATAAATATTTATATTGCTGAAGACTTTTTTCTGTTTTATTATTCAGTCATGCCTTCCTGGCTTTATCTCTGCTCTTCATTAATTTCCTGGTAATACAAGTGAGCCAATGAGCCAGGTTGTTTTGCACTCTTTTAAACCTAAGGGAGCCATGCAGTTTAAAAGTTCCATAAATATATATTTTTTTAAATATAAAACAGCATCATCTAATGGCAACATGTTTAGGATGTTCCAGTTGTGAGATTGTAGTGAGGTGTTAAAAAGCTGTGGGTCAAAGTTGTTCATGTTGCCAGAGGATAAAAATGTGTTCCCTGGGAGAACTATTGCATTCTCTTGTGGTATATATGGTCAGGTTGTCAGTAAGTGTGCTAGCTAAGGTGCCATGGGAGCTTATATTGTTAGGGTGACTTGTTAATAATCAGTTCAGGGTGGTAGTTTTACCATTTTTCAGGTTGATTCGGGTAGTATCACTAATAAGTTGGGAGAAATTGTGCAGGTTTATACTAGACGTTGCTGTCTCAGGGGTGAGACTTGGCCAGTTGATGTTAACATTGCCTAGTATAATTGTCTGTGTGTGTACTTTGTCAGATAGCCAAGATAGGATGTCTTCCAATGTGCTGATATTGTCTCCAAGTGAGATATAAAGGGCTGCTACATATATTGTTTTGTGAGCATTTAGTTTTAGGTTACTTAGAAGTAGTTCAGCATTGAGAAAGGAGGGTATGGAAGGTGTGAAAGGTGACAGGTTTATGCTACTGTGGTACATTATTACTCTTTCTCATCCTGCTTTTTTGTTTAATCTATCAGCTCTAAAGATATTAAATCTTGGGGGAGTATTTCTGTGTTACTGATATTTGTTTTTAGCCAAGATTTTGTTATTGCCAATATGTTAAGGGAGTGTTATTTTATCCATGCATGTAGTGCTTAAATTGTATTTGAATTGCTTCTGATAGTCACATGGAATAGATTGAGATTCTTGTTGCTATTTCTTATTTTGTCAAAAGAGGAGTTTAGGTTTTTGGGCACAGTTGATTTATTATTTGTGGAATAACTTGGAGCCAGAAAGGGGATAGGGTTGGAGTGAATGTCACCTGCTAGCAGTAAATTCCGTAGCACACTTATATGAATGTGTTCTTTTAGTTTTTGTGATGATAGCACCTTTGAACATTTTTTGGAGGTATGGAGTATTTTAGGTATAATACGGTTAGTGTAGTGATTTTTGTATAATTGGGGGCCTATACTGAACAGAATGGATGCAGGGGTTACATTGTAATCATGCGTGTTTTGGTAGTAGGTGAAGTATTTAGGGAGTCGTGTTTGGTAAGATATGTAATAGGTAAATAATATGAGTATGAGAGAGGTTAGACCATGGTCTTGACACCAGAAAATAGTCTGACTTATAGACATTCCACTAAGATATCAACTGGAGTGTTAAAGAGAGCACCAAGTTTGCAGTAATCAGATAATTTAGTTAGCCAGAGTCCTTTGATATCATGCTGGACATTTGAGAAGTACAGTCTGAATATGCGTGTTCCTAGAAAGGAGCTCTGGGGTACACCATTAGTAACCTGTCTTTTGAAGGAGCTTATCTTTTGAAGGAGAGTGAGCCAGTTTTGATGAGCCAGTTTGCGATACAACCAGTAAAGTAAGAGCTGACATTAAATTGATAGAACTTATTTAAGATGCTAGGGTGTGGGATAGTGCCAGAAGTGTTATGCATAAACTTCATGATTTCTGATTTTTCAGTCCACCAGGTTGAATAGATAGGACATAGCCTTCATAAAGTCATATTGGTTGAGGTGAAGGGATTGTAGACTACCCATGTCATTATTTATGTGCGCCATTATAATTTATTCCATTATTTTGCAGATAATACTGGTAAGACTGGTAACTCTGGAGCTCAGTGATTCAGTGGGGTGTCTATCCTTGTGTAGGGGTGCCACTGGGTGGGCATATCCAGTAATCAGTCTGACATTAAGTAGACTGATGAGGAGGTCAGTCAGAATGTGTAATTGTAACTAGGAAACAGCTAGTTATATTGATGAGTCCCATGGAACTAGTATTTTTTACTTTTTTAGAGGTGATTTAGACTCTGTTCTGGGGTAATTTTGTGGAGAGGTGGGGTCAAGACTTTCTCCATCACCATCACAGCCCCAGTTGTACTGTTGTTTCAGATAGATCTTCTTTGTTTTTTTATTTTTTTATATTGTATTTCTCTTTTATATTTTATTTTTTAAATATATAAGTTGCACCACCACATACTTAGATGTTGCCATTATCATTGCAAAGGCTTGCCCTTTTTAATGGCTGCTTCTTTGCTTTCACTATTATTTATGTCCATCCATCTATCTAGATATTTATTTATTTACATATATTATTTCCAAACTCGGAATTGGCATGACCCTATAAAATCCAAAAGATGGCATCAGCTCTTTATTATTTTCTAACATCATAACATTATAAAGGGCCCTCCAGCTGAAAACTACGTCTTCTGGATGGAAAGAAAAGGCACTCGTCTTTCTTGTCAGCCACACCCATGAGGGATACTATCCAATGACACTGGTGATGTGCTGATGTCAGGCAAATCATAGTAGCCACTCTGCTATTCCTTTTTCACCTGTTGCACTTACATGACAGCCTAAGGGACAATATGTTGATTAAAAAATTGATGTTCTACATTCACCATAAACAATACCCAGTACATTCATGACTTGGGGTGTGGAAAGAGGAAAATAAAAGCAATATATACACCATGACATGAGCACAAGCCATATAATCAAAAAATGAAAACAAGAGAAACAAAACATTAGCATATATCAATGCCCAACCCAACAAATTCCAAGGTCAATGAGACTAAAGAACCCCACTAACAACTGAAAAAACAATTATGCTATATAGTATATGTTACTGCTTTCCTTTTGTATATATCAAAACTGATCAAATACAAGTACAACCATGCCACCAAAAATGTGGAAATATTAAAATGAAAGAAAACAAGAATTCTCCAATGCGCTCGCGCGCATGCTCTCTCTCTCTCTCTCTCTATATATATATATATATATATATATATACACACACACACACACACACACACACATATATATATATATATATATATATATGTATATAAGAAGAATGTGTATTTTTCTAAACTAAAAATGAATACCTTCTATAGCTGCTAATACAGAACTGGCATTTGCATTTTTGTTTTTTCCTTTTTACAGCCAGATCCAGTAATCCAGCCACTGCAGCAGTCAGATCCAGCCAGCCACCTAGCCACTCCAGCACCCAGCCAGGAAGCCCACCAGCTAACCACTCCAGAAGCCAGCCAGGAAGCCAGCCAGCTAGCCACTCCAGCAGCCAGCCAGCCAGCTAGCCACTCCAGCAGCAAGCTTGCCACTCTATCAGCTAGCCAGCCAGCCATCTAGCCACTCTATCAGCCAGCCAGCCAGCTAGCCAATCCAGCAGGGATGCCAGTCAGCCACTCCAGCAGGGATGCCAGCCAGCCACTCCAACAGGGATGCCAGCCAGCCACTCCAAAAGGGATGCCAGCCAGCCAACCAACCACCCAGCCAGCCAGCCACTATAGCAGGGATGCCAGCCAGCCAGCCCAGAAAATATTGTGATTGTAGTGGTAAGTAAGTACAAATAGTATTTTATGACTCTAGATTTTTAAAAATAGGAATATTGTGTTTTATTTTAATTTAACTTTTTAATGTTTAGAGGTAAATGGGATGCACTGCACGGTATTTAAATCAGTGTTGTGGTTAGTCTGCGATTTGTAAGTATTAGTTTTTAAAGGCTAAAATGTGTGTAGAGATTTTTTTTTTTACTTCTGGTGGGGCAATATTCACAGATAAATGTAGTGTGATTGCTATATATGTCTATTGTTATTATGACTGTTTCAGGGTACTTTGCATTTACAGATGGAAATGTTTCAGGACAGTTTGCACTTTTTGGGTGGAAATGTGTGTAATTTATTTTTCTAATGCTGTCTTCAAGAAGTTAAGATGTATGGCTTAGGGTATTTTTTATATTGGTTGTTAAGTGATGGCTTGCAAGAACTACTTTTAAAACTGAACATATCTATGTGTGTATAACCTTTTATTTTTGAGAGGACATGTTCATAAGTAAACATAGTGCATTTGGTATTTTACTAGGTACATGTTGTTGTGGCTTTATAAGTGGAAATGTGTGTATTTTGTTTTTTAATAAGTTTAAAATGTTCTGCTTTGATTATAATATGAATATGGCCGTGCTGCTATTGGGCCTGTTCTTTACTGCATCGCTGTGTTGGGTAAATTACAGCTATAGGTTTATTTCTGTTTTTCTTATTAATTGCTGTTTTCAGTGGTAAGTGGGGTCCATAGGGTCTGTTGTGCATTGTAATGTATTTTGGTTCCCCTTCATATGATCGAACTACTCTAAACTCGAATGTCATAAACTCGAAACCAGAATCTCGAATTTAGAGAGCCTTGAACATATGAAAGGGACAAAAAAAAAATTAACACCTTTCAAATGTTTTCAAAGAGTGGCATTGCCCCCCTGCACCCCCCACGTGGGGGGCTGTGCCCCCACACCCCCTACTTAAATATACCTACTCCAAGATCGCACTATAGTGAAGGAAAGGGAAATCTCCCATTCCGCGCTATACGTGTAAGCACAAAACGGAAGATTTTCCATTCCTCCGCTATAGTACGGTCACGGAATATTCACATTTAAACTGCTAGGGTACAGGGGGACCTGGCCTCCTGCAATAAGGTAAGTTAACTTTTTATTTTTTTAAATCTAAGGCTCCCATTCACAATTTCGAGTGAATGGAAGTTCGAGATTCTGGTCTCGAGATTATGAATTTCGAGCTTCCATCCATTCGATCTTGTGAAGGGGAACCTGTATTTTAGACTAGCTGTTTAGTGATGTCTTGTAAGAAGTACTTTTAAAAGGGAAAATGTTTACTTTATTTTTTGGGGGGGGAGGCATGATTAGAAGTTAACACAGTGCATTTGGAATTGTGCTAAAATATTTTATCCTCATTTTAGGATAGTTTATTTTTGATGCTGTCTTCAATAAGTTTAAAAGGTACTGCTTTGAGTATAGTGCGAATATGGTTGTACTGCTGTTGGGCCTGTTCTTTATTTCATTGTTGTGCTTGGTAAATTAGTGCTATAGATTTATTATTTCTTCTTTTTTTTTGTATGCTTGTGTGCTGTATGTAGATTTTTTTAGTTTCCTTGTTTCAGAATAGTCATGGTTAGTGTAATATGTAGAATTTAAGAGTTATTTTACTTTTTTAAATAAACATAATTGTCTATTTAATATGAGTAATGTTTTTTCTCTAAAGTTTACTTACTGTTACTACTGAGTAATTTGCATGTTTTAGCAGTAATACTTCACCTTTGCTGTTAAAGCTTCATAATTTAAATGATTTCTGAGATTTCAGTAGGCTGTAATAACTTCACAATGTTGTACCCATAAGTTATCTGCATCTGCATCTCCTTCACCACTCATGGGTCTGAATGGAGAGATGAAAAGTCAACAACCACGGAGAGTAGTAGTGCTGTTTTTGAATTCATCCTCAAGTCTTGGTGAGCACCTTCACGAGGTGGACCCTGTTTTTCACAAAATCTCACCAAGGCAACACTGATATATAGACTGTATTTTTACAGCATATATCATGGACAGAAATAGGTTAAAAACTAAAAAAGATAGCTGGGCCCACAAGACCCAGGATAAAAAAGTGCCCAATCCTGGTAGGTGCACTGGTGCCAGGACTGGAAAAGATGACAGTGTAGAATCCTCAAAATACGGAAACATTACTACAATGGGGCCAAGCCCAGGGGGAGGATGGCCTCCCTGTTGTAGAAGGAAGTAGCAGTCCACAAAAATCACAAAAACTGATAGGCCAAAGAAGAGCCATAAAGATGATAAAGTGGACTCTTGAGGATAAGAAAGAAATGATGTATTGTTACTATTATACAAAAAGCACAGAATTTCCAGACACAAGATATACAAAATGATTAAGAGAGAAATTAGAGGAAAGAAAAAAATACTTCCACAAGAAAAACTGCCAGAAGCTTCAAATAAAAAAAATTCTCTTCATTATTACAACAGATTTGTGAAAAACAGTATATAGATCAAGAAACCTTAACCTGCTTGGAAAAAGAAGCATCTGAGGAAGTGCAACAATATAAACAACAAAACCAAGAGATATTTCAAAAGTATAAAAAAGAAATATGGATATGGGAATGAAAGAGAGATTTGATATGGTGCGATATTTATGCAAAGGAGAAAGCCAAATTAATCAATGTAAAGAAGGCAGCCCCAAAGATATTCGAAAAGAAATACAAGCAAAGGCATCCGGATTTGGAAAATTTCACAATAAAAATAAAATAATATCACAAAGACGGAATGTAGAAAAGAAGATTAGTAAAGCAGAAGTTAAAAAAACTAGAAGTTGAAGTTATGGAGTGCCTGCGAAGTGAAGGATTTGGTATAGAAGGCCTAGCACAGGTTACATCACAGCAGTGTGTCCCCAAAGTAGGAAGAAACAGGAAGATCAGGAAACATCTGAAGAAGAAATATGGACATGGAAAAGAAAAAGCAATTTAATATGGTGTAATATTTTTGCAAGGGAGAAAGCAAAGCTAACCAATACAAAAAAAGCAGCACCAAAGATATTTGAACAGAAATACAGGCAAAGGAATCTGTACATGGAAAATTTTACTATACAAAAAATAAGAAGACAAAGAGGAAAAGTAGAAAAGGAGATTAGTAATGGAGAAGTTAACGAAATAGAAACTGAGATTATGGAGTACCTGCAAAGTGAAGGATTCAGTGTAGAAAATCTAATTCAGAAAGCACCACAACAGGATAGAGTAATCGATATCCAAATTAAGGGGAAACCAGTGGAATAGGAAACAATTAGTCAGGTGCCATATGACGATAATTTGGAGTCCTCCACAGGAAACCAGTATAAATGTTCACTTGAAGCTAGACAGCAAGGGAAGGAACAGGAAACTGTGTAAACTCTGATGCAGTCAATGTTGAGGAGTGATAGGCCAGTAAGTTCCTATATGATAGAGCAATGGATGGCAAAGGATGAAATTGAAGAGAATGTGCCACAGGGAGATGCTATAGAACCTTCTATAGAATGCCCACAGGAAGTGGAAAACAAGGAAAGTGCCCTCAGTTTGGAAGAAAATGAGCTAAGACAATAGTTGCTTGATTTCATAGACATAGACAGATATATCAAGTTCAATGAAAGAAATAGACTGCAGGAGGTTAATAAAATCCAAAAAGTCAGAAGCCTGATAAAACAAATGAACACAGTAATTAGGACTGTTCATAGAAATCCATGCAATATAACAGAAGTAAACAGGATATATTACTGTGCAGCTAAATTAATAACTGATAAAGTTTTACCACAAGAACACAGGGTAGTGAGGGAAAGGAAGAGGAGAAATCCAATATTGAATAGAGAAAGCTATAAAGCAGTTAAGACAAGAAGTGTCACTGTTAGAAGACTATAGAAGAGGGAATGGATCAACAAAAATACTAAGAAAGATAGATGTGATAAAAGCAATGTGCAGTATTAGAACAGACCAGGATCTATCATGCACTATTGCAAATAACAAACTAAAAATTTCAGCACAGGCGGAAAAACTTAGAAGATACAAAGATAAATATAAAGGAAAAGTACAAAATAAGCAATTTATTGATGACCCAAAAAGGTTTTATAGACAATTGGGAAATAAGGTAAAAGGAATTGAAAGACTGTCAAAAAAAGAAATAGGTACATTTGAAGAAGTATCTATGAAGATCCTGTGGAAAATAACAAAGATGTTAAATGGATAGAAGTTAAAGAAATAATAAGAGGTTTAAAGGTACAGCATATGAAATGGGATGAAGTAACAGCCAGAGAGATTGAAACAAAGTTAAGAAAAGCCCCTAATTGGAAACCCCAGACCCAGCTGCAGCACCTAACTTTTGGCTGAATGTATTAACATCTTTGCACGAAGATTTAGCCATGAGTAAGAACTATTAACATGTGCACCCCAAATAGACACCAACCTGGTTAACAACAGGACAAACAATGCTCCTACTTAAGAGTGAACCTGCAAGCTACCCTAAAAATTATAGACCAATAACTTGCCTTCCAACAGCATATAAGTTATACACGGGAACTGATGCCAACAGAGTTTATAGTCATTTAGAAAAAAACTCAATTATGGCAGTAGAGCAAAAGGGCAATAAAAGAAAGTCATAGGGAACAAAGGATCATTTGTTGTTAAACAAAGTTATTGTGGAAAAATGTAAAAAGGGGAATAATCTAAGTATGGCATGGATTGACTATAAAATAAGCATTTGATATTATCCCACATTCATGGATAAAAGAGTGCTTAAAAATGTATAAGATACACCCTACACTGACTGACTGCATTGCACTGACCATGAAACAGTGGCAGATCACTTTGCAATTAAACCATGATAAAGGACAAATTATTATCCCAGGGATAAAAATTCAACGGGGGATATTCCAGGGTAACTCTTTGTCACAGCTGCTATTCTGCCTTGCCCTTAACCCATTAAACTGTCTATTTAACAGCTTAGGCCATGGCTATAATTTGGCTCCTAGAAAACAAAGTGTAAAGACTTCACATATTCTTTTTGTTGATGATTTAAAACTGTATAGTTCATCAGCTGAAGAACTGAAAGCACAACTGCAAGTTGTCAAATTTTTTTCAGATGATATAAGGATGTCATTTGGTTTTAATAAATGTGTAAAAGCAACCTTTAAAGCAGGAAAACTGCAACACCAGGAAAACATCAGTTTGGGACAAGAATGTGACATAAAAGAACTTGAGCAAGAAAGATTGTATAAATATTTGGGAATTGATGAAGGATCAACAATAAAGCACGAAGAAATGTGAATAAAACTTAGTAAGGAATACTTCAGAAGACTTAAATTAATCCTGAAAACAGCATTGACATCTAGGAACAAAATCCAGGCTATAAACCAATTTGCTCTTCTTGTCCTAACTTACAGTTTTGGAGTGATTGACTGGCCCCAAAACGTGTTGGATAGATTGGATAGGAAAACAAAAAGGATGCTTCATGTTCACCAAATGATTTATAAAATCAGTGAATACCAAGATTATATATTCCCCATTCTGAAAGAGGGATGGGCCTCCTTAAAAGTGATTATACATATAAATCTGCAGTTGTGGGACTCCACACATATCTGCTGACCTCTCAAGACCCAAATGTAGTGAAAGTTTTGAAACATGAGGAGAATAAATCTAAGATGACTTCTCTGCTTACTCTAGGAGTAGCATATTGGTGTCAAGCAGGAATGGTAATGAAACCAGATGTAGATAATATCAGGCAGCAACTGAATGTGCCAAAAAACAAAAGAAAGAATATAAGGTGAAGGACCAGATGAAAATGCAAGAAATGTGGAAAAAGTATAAATATATTTGCAAGTATAGAAAACTTCTGGAAGAACCTCAGGAACGAACACAGGAATGGTTGAGGAGAGGCGAATTGAAACCAAGAGATGAAAGGTTAATATTGGCAGCCCAAGACAAGGGGCTGCATACACGTTGGTTTACAAAGTCCAATGAACATGTAGGAGGAACAGACAAATGTAGATTTTGTGAAACCAAATCGGAAACAGTCGCACACCTCATTGCTGGTAGTGACATACTAATGGCAAAAAGACTGTATACTGAAAGGCATAATACTGTGGCAAGACTGTTGCACTGGGGATTGTGCAAACATTATGGTATTGAAGTGGCTGAAAAACACTGGAAACGTGAGCCACAAGGCATCATAGAAAATGAAGAAGTCTACATCACATGGGATTACCTATTACCAACAGTTCAAAAGATAGATGCTAGAAAACCAGATATAGTGGTCCAAGAAAAGAAGACAAAAGTAGCATTGCTCATTGAAATCGCCACACCCAGTGACTACAGTGTCTTGCATACAGAGAGACACAAAGTCATAAAATATCAGGATTTGCAGGCAGAAATGAGAGCAATGTGGAAGAAAGATACCCAGACCATTCCAACAGTAGTAGGAGCAACAGGTCTTATAAAAAAGAGCCTACAATCATATTTAGATATGCTGCCAAACCATGTAACTTCATATGACTTGCAGAAGGTGTCACTACTGGGCACATTGTGGGTGCTGTGAAGAGCACTACTGACTAATATCAAAGAGTGAAACAATACTAATTTCATGAACTTTAATCATACTTTGACTTAGGAATGGGGTACATTCCTGTCACAGTATTAGAAACTGAAAAGATTTGGAGAAATTAAAAAGGCTGGTGATGCCATTGGTAGGGGGTGTGGCCAGTATCATATTGGCCACTCTCCCATGTCCCACTTTGGCCCGGTTAAAAGGTGGCAACCTACTCACCAGTAAACGGCACTGATGCTCAGTTTTAAAGAAGTGACCCTTTAAAACTCTGTGTTTTGTAACTATAGTAGAAAAGAATACCAGAAATTAGTAGGAAAAAGAATGATGAAATAAGGCAACTTTACTGGAAAATGTATTTATTTAATATATGCAAATTTTGGAAGTGTCACCATTTTTCTCTGCTGGCAGGAAAGCCCTAAAGGGCTTTATGCCCAAATTTGTCTTTTAGTCAGTTCAGCTCAAGTTGCTTGACAGTTGCATGTGGAAGGTGCCCAGAAGCTTTGGAAGCTGGCTAGCTGTTATATCCTTGTCAGGATATAATCCATATAGCTAAGGCTACTGCAGCAGTGATCAATGTGAAGAACCCATATTTTCCAATAATTATTTGGATTTCAACAGCTGTCAGCCAAGACACACAAAAAGAACAGTTTCAAGGGTCAGTTAGTGAGAGCACTCAGAATGTGTTCCAACAAGGTCAGCTTTCAGATGGAACTAAGTTGTTGTTGTTGTTGTCTTTTGGCTTTTACCAGTTAGGGGTCGCCACAGCGGAACTCCGGTCTGCTAATGATTGGCAGCAGATTTTCATGAACGCTGAGGTGCCAGCTCGATGTTCAACCTTCAACGAAGGCACGCCCATTTACGCATGTCTTTCAAATGCCCACCCAACCACGGGGAGGACATGCAGACTCCACACAGAAGGCACTCTCCGCACTCCAGCCGAGAACTGAACGGGAGAACCTCTTGCTGTGAGGCAGATGGAACTAAGTAATTTATTTTTTATGTTCCAAGAAAGAGGATAGCCACAAGCTCTGTTATTTAAGATTACTGAGGAAGTTCTCAATGGATGGGGCACTAAGTACAATCCACTACTAGTTAATGACATGGGGGTAGTGCCCCATGACGCAAGGATGAAACACGATCAGGAGAAGATTTGCACCAACTCCATGGTGTTACCATTTGGTATGTCCACCAAATAAATAAACAAATAAATAAATAAATAAATAAAACAAATAAAAAAACATATTCAGCGGTACTGCTGATACTTTTACAACCATTGGTGAAACTCTAAGATTTGTCTATAACGTTGGGAAGAACTTAAAATTTTTATTTGAACACCCCGGGATAAAGACAATGTACAGTAATAAGGGCACTAGATGTTGTGGTGCATGCAACCAATATAGATACATTTTAGAAGAACAGAAAATAACTATTACAACCCTCACCCACACACACACACACACACACACACACACACACACACACACACACACACACACACACACACACTAATACATTTAGGAGACAGGAATTGTAATACCAGATGAATAGTGTACACAGGAATTTGCTCAAGCTGTAAATATTTCTACATTGGTAAGACAGAAATATATTTTCGTAAATGTATTTATGAACATTTGTATGCAATTGCCAAAAGCAACATGAACAGTGCCCTATGTAGACACAGTGAGACCTGCACCACATTCACAAAGTTTAAGTTTGGTATTTTAGAAACAATACCTAACAGCGTCAGAGGGAGCAGTTGGGAAACACAGACAGAGAAAAGGGAGCTCATTTGGCAACTTAGGATGAATGCCACAGGAATACCTGGTTTAAATGACCACACCTCATTGGCACTAATACTTAAACTATTATCAGCTGAACTATAAATAAAGAGAAATAACCAAAAAACACATATTAAGGTTTATTTGGACCCCTACTATTAAAATAGAGTCTGAGAAGAGATCTAATATAATGATTTAAAACTTGCATTATTCACACCTAGTATTAATTTTTGCTACTTTTTAAAATTTGAGTAATTCACCAATATATAAGGGTTGGTGACTGTGATGGGTCCCTACTCAGGGCCAGCAATCAAGGAGACTCAATCCTCACCACTGACTCCAGTGAGGGATGGTCACTAAGAGCAAATATGGATTCATGCAGTATTTTCATATGCAGCTCACTGCATCAAGCCCAATTTCCTTTAAGAGCACACAGGGAGCATGCTCCAGACCTGGGGCTGGACTCTCTTTCTCTCATCAGGCCCACAGAAAACTCCACACTGACCACTTTGGAGCTCTGTGTTCCTATTCCCAGTAACTGACACACACACTTGGATATTTGAGTTTCACATACACACATACACAGAGGGAAAAGCTGGCACAAATTTACTAGCTGTGCCCCTTTCTACCCAGACTCTGAGGTGATCACACTGCCACCAGTCAGCTACCCTAAGGCCCTTACAAAGAGTACCCCATTATACCTTGTAAAATTAATGCCAATATAAATAGTAGGGTGTGACCAAAGCACTGAGGCTTTCATGAGCGGCCACATGAAGCATAAGTACCCTCAAGATGTTAAAAGTATTCTCTAAAGGGCCAGCCATAATGAAGGGTATTAAAATATTTAATGATGAATAATAAAACAGAAAACAGGAGAATACTGAATACAGTAAACAACAGAGTTCCAAACGCAGAAATATAAAAATAATACAGTTGGATAGTTTCTCACAGATGCAGAAAACAATACTAAACTATTCTCACTAAATGTTCATGATGAAAGAATTACTGTTCCCTGACTACTTACTAAAGCAAGGCAAGCTGATGTATGCTGAGTGTCTTACCACAGCAAAAGCCAGATGATGTCTCTCTTTGCTTGTGTGGATGTGTGAGATATATATCCTGTCAGAAATCTTTCCTGTCAAGATTCCAAAGTGCTGCTGTGAGAGTTCCTAAGAAACCAAATGCTGGTTAGAGATTGACATCACCTCTGGTCACCTGACTCAGGTACAATATACACATAGAGCTATGCTAATATCTGTGACAGCATCTGAAAGCTATAACACAATTTCAAACTTTCCACCCTTCCAGGGTTCTGTGATAAACATACATATTTGATCAGTTACAACAATACAACCTAATACACATGCATACATTCTTTATGTCCAGCAGGACCTACTATTGATGCATTTTTAACACAAGTAACTTTACAAATATATTTTTAATTCAAACATCTGTACAAATCAGTGTGATAGTCAAATAACATAAAATTCATTACAAAACTCTAGCTAGCTTTGCTGGCATATGTACACATGTACTGCCCTACTTTCCCTGGCACAGATGGCATTACCTCATAACAACACATCTCTCCCTCCTTTGAAAACACAAGCTAGTTTTTCAAGTGACTCTGGAAAAACATAGCTTGAGAGAAGTGGGCCTATTTGGGAACACCGTAACTGATACCATGTCTTGACAGCCCATCTACATTGGCATTGCTGACCTTACTACAGTACCACACTGTCATGGTTCCACCTTAATAACTTGGCATTTTGCTGACTGGCTCAATTTAGCCATGTTAAGGGATTGCTGTCTGTAACCACAGTGAATTTCCTTCCATACAGATAGGGCTGAAGTTTCTGCAGTGTCCATACTATGGCTAGACATTCCTTTTCTACAGCTACATAACATTCCTCCCTGGGTTGGAGTCTATGGCTGAGATATAGAACTGGGTACTCTTCTCCCTCTGAATAAACCTGGCTGAGTGCAGCCCCCACCCCATGGATTGAAGCATCCACTTGCACAAAAAATTCTTTGATGTAATCTGGAGTGGCTAACACAGGGGGTCCTTCCAAAGCCACTTTAAGCTTTTTGGAATGCCTGCTTGCAGGCTGGGGTCCACACTGCCTTATCTGGCCTGTTTTTTCTTGTCAGGTCTTTGATCATCAGATCCCCCTCAGACTCCTCCTGTCATCCACTGCAAATACTTAGCACCAGGGCCTCCCTATCATAGTAAGGCTTCATCATGTTAACATGATACAGTTTGTCCCCCTGCCTCCTACCTAGCAGGTTTACCATGTAATTAATATCACTGACCTTCTTTACCACTTTGAAGGGTCCCTTCCAAGCTGCCTGTGGCTTATTGTGTATGTCAGCAATGAGCACCATAACCTGGTATCCTCCAGCATACTCTCTGGCTAGAGCAATCTGGTCATATCAGCTGTTGGGCTCCTGCAAGGTTCTCCTGTGCCAAGCTCATGAGTTCCCTAAGCCTTGTCCTGAGGTTTAAGACATATGCCATAACAGACTTGTAGAATATTTGGTGTGTGTTGTACCTTTAAGAAGCATTTCCAAGGACAGCACATGCATATAAATAGCAAGCATGTGCTAGCTTCATTGCCATTTTGAGAGTGCAGCCAGAGAGTAAGCATGTATGAGTTTAATATCTAGTTTGTTTATAGGTTTATCTAAGTTAAAGTTATTAAGCCTCAATCCTAATGTGTTTGCACATAATAAAGCTGCTTGAACAGAACCCATGAATACTTGTCTGTTTTATCCTGACTGGCTGAAAAACATGGTATCAGAACCAAGATTCCAGAGACTGCTTTTCAGAGCTACGAGGTGCAGTGTTAACAGTGAAGGTAAACTAAGAGAACTGAGTACAAAAAAAGGGCCAGAAATGAACTAAAGATAATGAAAACTTGCATGAATGGTTTATTTTATAAAAACAGATTAAAAGGAGCATTACAAGAGCACAAACCGCATTATTAAGCAAGCGAGAGGCACAAAAAAGTTTATTAATTAAGCAAAATGTTTAAAATTAAAATATTTGATAAAATGATTATCAGAAAAGCACATAAAGGGTTTTGAACTACCTCAGGAAAGCAAAATGAGCACAAGAAAAGTATAATGGGCATAAAAAAATTAAACAAAATGAATATAATAAGGGCAAAAAGGGCACATTAAGCATAAATAAAGCAAAAATGAATGTAATAAGGGCAAAAAGGGCACATTAAGCATAAATAAAGCAAGGCGACTGCATTTTTTTGGCAAAGTACTGTGTTTTGGCATAATTACTGTTTCACATTTGTACTGCAGTGGTGATGCTGCGGTAGCATTGTCGCCTCACAGTAAGACGTTGTCCTGTTCGATTCTCAGCTAGAGCGTCTTCTGCGTGGAGACATGTGTGAATGGGCGTACCTTCGTTGAAGGTTATGCGTCAGGGCCGGCAACTCGGCACATAAAAATCTACTGCCAATCATTAGCGGACCGGAGTTCCGCTGTGGCGACCCCTAACTGGGAAAAGCCGAAAGATACAACAACTGTTTCACATTGTGTTAAGGGCATAACTAAAGTTATTTGAAGTATCTCAAAGTGTGTAAAAGTGCTTACAGTCTGAGCTTATTACTGTGCATTTATTCCGAAGAGTTTATTTGTGTGCAAAGTGCAACTATTTCGTAAAGTGCAGTCAAAATACAGCCATTTCGAAAAGTTTCTTGTGCTGGGTGTGTCTATTTACAAAGTGCCACCATTACAGTGAATTTCTTCCACTGCAAAGAGTTATTTAGCAAAATATAGCCATTGGGAAAGTTTCAGTGTGCTATGTACTGTTTATTCGCAATGTCCAGTTACTTTGAAATGTTTCTTATTCTGAGCTTCTTCTGCCCAGTTTATTCACACAGTGCAGTTATTTTGAAATGTTTCTTACACTAAGAGATGATTTCTTACAGTACAGTAATTTCAAGAGTATTCTTGTGCCCAAGAGACTTATTTCACAAAGTTCACTTATTCAGAGGCTTGTTGTGCTATTGAGCATAGTTACAAATATTGGCTTAAATTTCTGGCATAGATATATGTGTGTCTGTTCATGCATACTTGCAAAAGCCTTCACTGGTATGTGTTAATATGGTAGGCAGATTTCGAAAAGCATCACCACTTGTATTTAGTCAGAATATTGCAGAGAATTGGAGAATATTTCAGCAAGAGTATGATATTTTTATACAAGCAACTTATTCTGATAAAGATGCATGCACCAGGACATTCATTTTGCTAAACTTGTTTGGGTCAGAGGCCATTGAAAGACAGTGTTCATTTGTGTATGCACCAGCAGTTTATGAGGGAGAAGGTGAAAACAGTTATATTGTTATACAGGCTGAATGAAGACCCTGAGTGTTTGAAACGCAAATTCAGGGAAATGTGTAACCCCCAGACAAATGTTAGATTAGAAAGGCATTTGTTTTACACAAGAGATCAAAAGCAAGGGGAAACTTTTGCATATTACAGACTTGAGAAGCAAAGCTAAACCGTGCAGGTTTGGTGACTTAAAAGATGAGTTAATAAAGGACAGGCTTGTGTGTGTTATTAGTAGTGCTGCAGTGATAAAGATTTTGCTTTGTCACAGTGATTTAATGCAGAGCAAAGCTATTAAAATTTGTCAAATCCTTGAAGTTACAGAAAGACACACAGGTATGGTTGTAAGTGATAAGAGCATGGTTTCATCAGGCTCCAGAACAAATGTAGACAGCATGCAACATGTGGCTAGCAGAAGCAGGCCTAAGCACATGGCACCTGCCACCCCTGCAGGCTCCCCAGGTAAAAGTTAACCCATAGATTTCCAGCAAGTTCTAAGAAAAGGACATGCTCAGCGAAGTACAAGGGTGAGTCAGGAAAACCCAAATCAAGCTTTATTGTTAACTGTCACAATTGTGGTGCCAATCTTGAGTCTAAAAGAGAAAAATGCTTAGCATTTGGTCAGCAATGCCACAAGTGTAAAAAATGGAACAATTTTCAAAAGTTTTGTAAATCAAGTAAACCTCATACAGTTATAAAGAAGAGTCACTTAAAAAAGCAAGTTGATCACACAGACAGTTGCAATAGATGATGTATCAGTAATTGCTGAAAAGGTTGATGCAGTAGATTTGTTGGCAAAGAATGAAGTGTTTTGTGCTTCCCAGATCAATGGTAAAACCACTGAGCTCAAAGTAGCCTGGTTTAAAGTGTAATGTTATATCAGCAGACACTTTTGCTAAGGTGAGAGCTGGTGAACAACTTAATGTGGCCAGTTGTGTGAAACTTGTTGCTTATGGGGGTGAAAAAATTCAAACCAAAGGCTCAGTAGTGCTTTCATGTTATTTGGCCAGGAACTGTTACAGCTTGTTATTCTATGTAGTCTGAAGACCTGTGCAGTCATTATTGGGTCTCAGAGACAGTTTGAGAATGAAGCTGCTTTCTATTGCCAAAGAAGTTCATCATATAAGCATATAACCTACTTCCAATTTCACTGAAGCTATTTTTCAGAGTATGCTGATGTTTTCAATGACAAGTTGGGCAAACTTCCAGTTGTGTATTCTATGGAGTTAGACCCAGAGATTAATTCAGTGGTCAGACTGGCAAGAAAAGTTCCGATAGCTATGTAGGATAAAGTCAAAGCTCATCTGGATAAAATGGTGCAGCAAGGTGTAATTTGTCCAGTTACAAAACCAACTGAATGGGTGTCATCCATGGTAGCAACTCACAGAAAAGGCTCAGACAAAATCAGTATATGTATTGACCCAAGGGATTTGAACAAAGCATTAAAGAGACCACATCATCCTATGTGTACAGTCAAGGAAGTCACAAGCCTAATACCGAATGCCACTGTTTTTTCTGTGTTGGATGCAAAAAGTTAATTTTGGTAAGTGATGCTTGATCACAAATCTTCACTACTGACTACTTTCAGTACCCCATTTGGAAGATATAGATTCCTCAGGATACCATTTGGAATAAATTCTGCAAGTGAAGTCTTTCAGCATGCAATGGAGGAATTTTTTTCAGGTTATCCTTGTGCCATAATAGTTGATGATTTATTAGTTGGAGGCAATGGTGAAGCAGAGCATGACAGAAACCTTAGAAGAGTTCTAGACAGAGCACGTGAAGTGAACTTAAAGTTCAATCCTCTGAAGTGCAAATTCAGACTACCAAAAGCTACATATGTAGGTAATTTATTTACCACCACTGGCTTGGTGATCAGACCCATCCAAGCAAGCAGCCATTCTTGAGATGCCACCACCAGATAATGTTCAAGCTTTACAACATTTTCTTCGTATGGTCACCTATTTAGACAAGTTTATACCAGACTTCAGTGAGTTGACAGCACTTTTGAGAGAGCAAATGTGGAAAAATGTTACATTGTCTTGGTTGGAACAGCACCACAGAGCATTTGAAGACCATAAGCAGAAAACTGCCACCACACCTACATTAAGATACTACAATGTCAATAAACCAGTAACTCTTTCCTGTGATGCTTCAAAATTTGGTCTTGTCGCAGTTATTCTTCAAGAAGGCAGACCAGTAACCTATGCATCTAGATCTCTTACCCAAAATGAAATGCAATATGCTCAGATTGAGAAAGAACTTTTGGCAATAGCATTTGCATGTTCAGAGTTTCATGATTATATCTATGGTCGAGCTATTCAGATCAAAACTGATCACCAACCTCTTGTCACTATTTTAAAAAAGCCTATGCATTCAGCTCCAGCGAGATTACAAAGAATGATGCTCAAATTGCAAAAGTACAACTTGAAAATGGTCTATACAAAAGGCAAACTTCTTTATCTGGCTGATACCTTAACCAGATCACCCAGAAATATTTATTTATTTATTTTACATTTGTTAACCGGGCTAGTCTAACTGGATATATGTCCATTTTCAGTAGAGGCCTGGAGAGATAAGCTCCAAAAAAATAAAAACAAAACACAGCAAATAACATATAACAACATCAGTCATATATACAATGCACATTACAGGTTAACACAGAATTTTCAGAGAGGGCAGAAATCATAACAGTGCAAAATGCAGGTACAATACAACATACAGGCACAATACATAAAAAAGAGGCAAATACAACGGAACAGCTTAATGCAGAGAATTTTTACTTTGATGTCAAGGAAGTACGTAATTTTTCTACCAGGAGACTTGGTGAGCTGAGAGATCATACAAGGACTGATCCAATTTTGCAAAAGCTCAACCACGGCATTAATGCTGGATGGCCATTAAAGCGATCTAGTGTATCACCTAAAGTGCAAACTTATTTTCCTTACAGAGATGAGATGTTGATGGAAGATGGTATTATTTTCAAAGGTCCTAAAATTGTAGTTTCTGCTTCCTTACAACATGAATATATCCAGATTTTGCATCGTGGTCACCCAGGTTCTGAATCTACCAAAAGAAGGATGAGAGGACTAGTGTTTTGGCCTTCTCTAGTAAAATACATTGATAAAGTACTTTTCTTCTTGTTCAGTATGCAATAGTACTAAACTTTATTTTCAAAAAGAACCATTTCATCTAAGTCAAGTTCCTGAACTACCTTGGTCAACAGTAGCCACTGATATATTCGAGTGGAACAATCAGCATTACTTAGTGTTGGTAGACGCTTATTCAAACTGGTTTGTGATTGATGTCAATTCTCAGTCCATGGTAGTCCACAAAATGTTATTTCTGACAATGGTACCCACCCTACCAGCCAGTTGTTTCAGAAATGTGCAAAAGAATGGGACTTTGTACATGTTACTAGTAGTCCAGAATAAACACTGTCAAATGGACTAGCTGAGCGTGCAGTACAGAGTGCAAAGCAATTATTAGAGAAGTCAAAGCATGATAATACTGATGTCTTTTTGAACTTAATCTCAGGAACATATCCTGTGACAATACACTTGGCTCGCCTGCTTAGAGACTTCTATCTAGGCAAAACAAAACAACATTGCCTATTAGTTCCAGTTTGTTGAGGCCTAAAGCAAAGAACAACAGAACAATCAAAGCCCAACTATTCAGAAAGTTTTCTTTCAAGAAGTCCAGCTTTGATGAATCGAGCAGATTTCTTCATCCATTGAAAGAAGGAGAGACAGTGAGGATACAAATGGAGAAAGGTTTCGATCGGATTGGTCAAGTAACAGGTATATGTGCCAAGCCAAGATCCTACTTCTTAGAATCTGAGGGTGTGGAATACAGGAGAAATCATAGACATCTTCTTCTTGTATCAGAATCGATATTGCAGCATTGTTCCTGTGATACAGTCTCTAGATCTCAGAACAATCTAGACAATGTTCCTGTTGCAGAACGTGTCATAATTTCCACTTCAGTTCCTGGTGATGTTGCTGATGTCCCCAAAATTGAACATTCAGCAGAGACAGTCTCAGTTGCTAGACCTGATTGTAATTTCTGTGTCATATGATTAGGTTGTATTTCCAAACCTAGTGTGAAATATGCAGCAACTGGGACATAATTGTCTATATGTATTTAGTTCTGTATAATTGCATGACAAAGAGCCATTTTTATCAATTGCATGTCAATCAATGTTGTCAATATTGCATGACTCATTTCTCCAAGAGGGAGGATGTAGAATAGTGTGTGCATGTTGTACCTTTAAGATGCATTTCCAAGGACAAGCACGTGCATATAAATAGCAAGCACATGCTAGCTTCAGTGCCATTTTGAGAGTGCAGCAAAGAGTGAGCATGTAGGAGTGTAATAGCTAGTTTGTTTATACGTTTATCTAAGTTAAAGTTATTAAGCCTAAATCCTGATGTGTTTGTACATAATAAAGTTGCCTGAACAGAACCCACAAATGCTCATCTGTTTTATCCTGACTGGACAAGTGATAGACTCCTTGTGGGATTCACACTCACCCTCCCACTCATCATGAATCATATCTAAAAGCCCCAATCACCCTATGCCCATACAGCAACTCAAAGCATGAAAAATGTGTGGAGTCCTGGGGTGCCTCTCTGTATGCAAAGAGCAGATGGGGTAAATGTTTCTCCCACTCTTTTTTAAACTGGTCTGCAAACACCTGTAGCATGGTCTTTAGTGTAGAGTTTAACCTCTCCACATTTCTACAAAGCCATTAGTCTGGAGGTGGTAGGGGGTGGTTTTTAGGGCACAGCACTTCCACAGACAAGCCAGCAGGCCTGATTTGAAATTGGTACCTCTGTCAGTCGGTATTTCTCTTGATAAACCTACCCTGCTAAAAATCTCTAACAGAAACATTTACCACCTTCTTTGCCTCTATGGAGGACAGAGCCTCCACCCCAACCTATCTAGTAGCATAATCTACTCATCATCATCCTCATCAGCCCTTTTTCCCATTTTTTCTACATGGGTTTGGGGTATTGTGTTAACTGTTGCCAACTCTCTTGATTCAGTGCCACATTCCTGCCTTCTTCAACACTCATGTCTGACTGTTGCAGATCTTTCACACAATCCATCCACCTTTTTGCTGGATGTCCTCACTTCCTCTTACCTTCTTCCTGTCTGTCCCAAATCTTCCTCACCAGACTGTCTTCTGCTTTTCTGTACGTGTGTCCAAACCACTGTAATATGTTCTCTTTGATCTTTTCTGCAATTGGAGCTGAATACAATGCCCCTGTCAGCATGTACTTTACAAAGCACATGTAGCAGCTGGAGAGACCACAGAGATTCCTCACCCGGAGAATCCAGGGCCTCAAACATCTACCCTACACAGATAGGCTAAAAGCCCTGTCCCTCTACTCAGTCTCCTACAGACTTCTCAGAGGTGGCCTCTGTCTGACATACAAAGCAATCTCAGACCCTGCCCTGATGGGACTGCTGCATTTCTGTAAGTCAAGCTCCACTCAAGTAACCTACACATGAGACCTCAACCTGGTCTGTGACATCAATAGGACTTGTTGGCGGGACAGATTTGTGTTCCAGAGACTCCCTCTTTTGTGGAATAGACTCCCTCTCCATGTAAAGCAGAGTACTTCATTAAACCTTTTTAAGTGCAACCTGGATAACTGGATGGGGAACAGAAAATACAGCCCTGGGATTCCACATATGTCCCTGCATAGACAGTGGACAGTAGAACATGAGCTAAATTCTTGGCTAGGCTTGTAAGGGCCTCAGGGCCAATAGCCTAGTAACATCCTATGATCCTATGATCCTATGAGCTACTTTGGCTTCTGCTCTTATGTCCTCATTTCTTCGTTTGTCCCACAATGTGCATCCTACCACTCTTCTCAGGCACTTCATTTACATTGCCTCTAGCTTCTTCAACTCTTCTGCCTTTACTGCCTAGGTTTCTGTACCATACAGTAGTACTGGTCACACCACTGTCTTTTACACCTTACATTTCAGCTTCTTTGGCATTCTTCTGTCATAGACTACACCTAACACTCTATGCCATTTGGCTACAGCCCCTCTGATTCTAGCTTTGATCTCTTAATTCAGACTTCTCTTCTCCTCAACCACCCCCCAGACACTTGAAGCTGTTTACCTGTTCCACTATCTTCCCTTATATCTCTGTTCTCAGCTTCTTCTGATTTCCCCAGTTTGCTGCCATTACCACTGTCTTATCTGTGCTTAGTTTCATCCCATGTGCCTTCAGTTTTGCATTCTATTCTCCTATCCTTTGCTGAAGTTCTAGCTCAGAGTCTGCCTGTAATGCCACATCGTCTGCATACAGCAACTTTGTTGATCTGTCCCCTCCGACCTGTTTGCTAATGTAGTCCATCACCAGTATGAACACCAGTGGGCTCAGAGCTGAACCCTGGTGTACACCCACTCCCACTGGGAACCCCTCTGTGAGGCCGAATAATGTTTATACTTGAATCATTGGGTCCTTGTATATAGCCTCCACTAATTCTACCAATGTTTCTGGGACTTTAAACCACCGCAGTACTGCCCAGATCGGCTTTCTTGGGACCTTGTCATATTCTTTCTCCAAGTCTAGGAATGCCCAGTTGGACTGTCTCCTCATCTCTAGCTTCTTCTCAAGTATCTGTCCACTGCAAACATCAGGTTAATTGTGCTGCTTCCTGATCTAAATCTGAACTGCCCATCTCCCATCTTACATTCTACTACTCTGTATATCTGTTTACCAATCATCCTCTCCAGAACTTTCATGCAATGTGTTAGGAGTTTAATGCCTCTGTACTGCCCACAGTTGTGGACATCACCTTTGTTCTTGTAGACTGGCATGAGTATACTTATTCTCCAGTCATCTGGGATGTACCTTTCTCTCCACACTGCTATGAGTACTCTCAGTAGCCATTTCTCCCCTAGCTCGCCCACCATCTTTATCATATCTGCTGTGACCTCATCTGAACTGGCTTCTTTCCCTGACTTCATTTTCCTTAGTGCTGTTCTTACTTCTTCTAGGGTCGGCTTCATTTCTTCTGTCATTGTAGACTGTTTCTGGGGCAGTACAGCTTCTGTGGGGTTTTCTGCATTCAGAAGCTGCTGGCAATACTTCTTCCATCTGCCTTTGATGTCCTGTGGACTGCTGATCAGGTTGCTGCTGGCGTCCCTTATGAAGGGTGTCTGTCTATCTTCTTTATCTTTCTGTCTTTGCCTTGAAACCTGATATAGTTTCTTTGTGCCACTTACTGAGTCACTTTCCAGAAGTTGGTAGAGTGTCTCCGATGCCCTATTATTTGCTATTGCAACTTTTTCTTAGCTTCTTTGTTAGCCAACCAGTAGTTCTTACTAGCCTGGCCAGTCTTTTTTATCTCCCACTTCTTCCTGCACTCATTCTTTCTTTTGATGACTTCCTCAACTTCTTCATTCCACCACCAGCTTTCCTTATGTGCCTTATTTCCATAGCAGGCTCGGCCACATATCTTTTCTGTAGTCCTAACACATGCTGTTTTTAAGTGCTACCATTCTTGTTCAACTCCACCTATTTCCTCCTCTTCTTGGGGTGCTAGTGCCCTGAGTATTTCCTTGAACTGTTGTACTTTCTCTCCAGTCAACTTCTAGGTCTTCATCATGGTCTCTGTACATCTTAGACCCTTCTCTGACCACTGCTTGCAGCTGATTGTGGCAACTAGTGGTTTATGCTGTGGGCCGACTGTTTCACTGGGGATGACTTTGCCATCATGGATTCTACCCCAGTGCCTTTTCCTTACTAGGAGGATGTCTACCCGAGTTGCATGTTGGCTACTGTTGTATGTGATCTTGTGAGTGTCTCTCTTTCTGAACCATGTGTTGGCTACTATCACGCCATTTGCCAGACAGAAGTCTAGAATGGCTTCTCCTTTTTTATTCCTGTTGCCCCACCCATGTGGACCTAGGCATTGACCCAGCTATTCCTCATATCTTGTTCTGTCTGTCCCGATATGTGCATTCAAGTCACCCATTATTGACACCAATTCATTTTGTCCTGCTTTATCTAGTAGGTCCTCCAACTGCTGTCTGAATGCACTCTTTTCCTCATTATCACAACCCTACTGTGGGGCATAGGCTGAGATTATGAATACTGCCCTATCATTACACTGGAGTTTGATTGCTATGAGTCTGTCATTAATTATGATGATATCCCTCACTGCCTTCTGAAGCTTCTCTTTCACCACAGTTTCTAAACCATTTCTAGCCTATTCCCCTCTTGAGAAGTAGAGTCTGGATCCTAAGCCAAGTGGCTTTGCTGCACTGCCCTTCCATCTTGTCTCTTGGATACATAGGATGTCCAGCTTCCTCCATATCACCATGTCATCCAGTTGCAGTCTGCATCCTGTCAGTGAACCCACATTAAGCATAGCAATTCTCAGTTCATGTTTGGCAGGTTGGTTGGTTTTATATCCAGCTTTCGCTCAACAGAGCTATTTCAGGTAACCCAGGCTAGGCAACTATAAATCAGCCAGCCAGTACCTTATTGACCCAGGGCTGCCAGGCTTTATGGCAGGCACACACTGGCCAATAGGGGCACATAACCCCCTCCCACTGTTAGCAAGGGTCCTCAACCCACTTATCACTGGTAACTACCCATGCCCATTTTGTTGACATTAGTCAACATGACCAAATCACCTAGAGCCATATTTTATACCGTCAAGTGGCTAGCCTTGCCATAGGTTGCAGTCTGTGATCCATGTTCTCCTATCCTGAGGATACTTTGCACCACAGTAGATGTCCAAAGTGGTTGGTCTGTACAACTCTTCCCCCTGTATTGCACCATGTAGAGTCTGTGCTGCTGCCCACAGCTCCATTCATTGGCAAATTTGAGATGGAAGCACTCAGCATGTTTTTCGGATGTGGGAGAAACCCCACAGAGACACAGGGAGAATGTGCAAACTCCAAACAGGGGCATTGGTCAGAGGTCAGGATTGAACCTTGTATCTTGTGCATGGAAGGTAAAGACCTTAACCATTATGCCAACTGGTCTCTTAGCATAATCTACTACCACCAGGATATACTTCTTCCCTGTGGAACTTGGGGTACTCAGAGGCCCTACAATATCCTTAGCTACCCTCTGAAATGACTCTTCAATCACAGACAAAAGCATCAGAGGAGCTTTGACCTTGTCTCCTGCCTTACATACCTTTGGCACCATTCACAGGCCCTGCAGTAACCTATTACATCCCTTGCCATCCCAGGTCAAAAAATTTCTGCTTAATATGTCTCATAGTACCCTTTATGCCCATATGACTTGCAAAAGGAATGCCATGGGCTATGGCTAGAAGTGCCAGATGGTAGGCCCTGGGAACTACCAACTGGTGTATTACCTCACCCTTTAGCCCTTCCTCGTGGGTCTACTCTCTATACAGTAACCCTTTTTTCAAGTATACAGTCTCCCCTTTTCCTTGAGAATCAGGTGCCTGCTTAACTACCTCCCTCAAGCCTTGTAATGTAGGGTATGAAATCTGAGCATGTCTCAGTTCTACCTTTCTGACCCTTCCCAGCTCCCTTTCCACTGGAAGCACTGTCTCTTCTGACAGCCTGGGTGCTACCACTTAACTATGCCCTTCCAGTCACCCTGTCCAAGGGAATATCAGTACCAACCAGCACCTGTGGCTCACTTTCAGGCTCAGTGTTTCAGGGTAGCTCTCTCCCTGAAATAGCCACCTCACCAGCCCCAGTTTCAGGTGTGGGATTGGTCTGAGTGTCCCCAAGGCTACCTGACCCACATGCTTGTCTCCAAGTCTGAATGTGTGTAACTGCATGCACACAAGGTACTGCATTATCAAAATCATTCCCTATCAAGACATCTGCAGGAGTATCTTCAAACACACTTACCTGCTTACTTTGTTTTCCACCCTCCCAGTCAAAGTGAACTCTAACCAAAGGTATTTTGATTGGGGTCTCTCCTAAAGCTCTGACTGGAGTAGACTGCTCAAGCAAGTACTGCTCCTCTTTAACAGTGCAGGCATCACAATGTTTAGTTCAAAGGCTGTGTCTCTCTAGCAGTGACCTGTCTTCCGTCCACTAAGATTGGATACAAACTTCAGTGATAATTTGGTACCCCTGTTGTCTCCCGACAACTTACCACTGGCATGCTGTTATTCCCACTTGCTGGCTCCCTCACCTTTTGTTCACCACCTTGCTTCAGTGGACATTTGTATGCTACATGGCCTCTCTGGTTACATTTAAAACATCTAACCCTTGATCCTGACTGTATACCTGAACTAGTGGTTTCCCTGTTACTGCTGGACTCTGTTGGGGTAGTTTAGGCTGCCCACCATGGGTTCCCTTATATCCATGTGCAGCACTGGGTATCCCCTTCTTGTGCAGTGGTGACCTGCTAGCTAAGTAGAGATCCCCTTTTCTCCCCAGCTCATCTATAGAGTTACAGTCCTGGTCTACCAACCAGATTCTCATGTTCTCAGGCAAAGTGCTAAGGGCTTGTTCCCTCACCAGAAGGTCTGCCAGCCCTTCAAAAGTGGTGACCTGGCACCCACTCACCCAAGTATGAAAATAAGTGCTTAACTCAGAAATATAATCATATATGCTTTCATCTGCCTTGCGTTTATGCTCATGAAACTTTTTTCTGTAAGCTTCAGGTGTTAACTTAAAACATTCCAGTAAACATTGTTTTACTTTATCAGAGTTTAAGCAATCGGTATTAGACAATTTAGAAACACCAGTTACAGCTTTACCATGGAGTAAGGGGGGTCAAGAGCCATACCTAGAGACCTTAGTCAACATTATACTGTTTACATATTCATTCCAATACATGAACAAAACTATCAAAATCGTCACCCTCTGTAAACTATGGAAGAAATTTACTGACCTTTATTGCTTCTGGGGTTCAGTTATTCCCTTCCCCATTACTTCCATAACCCTGCTGAAAAGTCAGCATCTACCTCTCATGTTGGTGCTGTTTCTCATTTTCTTCAGCCTCCAAATGCCACAGTCTCTCTTTAACCTCCAAATGCTGCAGTCTGTCTGCTGATTCTAACTCCATCTCTTTTGCCTTTTCTTCAGCCTCCAAATGCCTCAGTCTCACTGCTGATTCTAACTACAACTGTTTCTCCTGTCATTTGGCCTCCAGTTCAAGTCACTTTAACTCCAGATGGATTTTTAAATCCTCTGAGGAAGAGGTGAACTGTCCTGTTTCTGATGACTGCACATCCCCATCATCAGACTGGTTGCCTTCCAGGTAGCTGGTCCATGCTGCAGCTGTGGCCAAGGCTGAAATCATTTCTTCTTTAGTCAGGTTGGCATCCACTAGTCCTTTGGCTTCACACACTTTGGCCAACTGGTTCTTTGTCAGCTTGCTATAATCCTCTGCTGACATCATTGACTGTTTTCCCTGACTAAACTAAACTAAAAAAAAAAATAAAACTGTTGTGAAAAATTAAACTCTGTATGTTTACCTTGTGGCTCATGAAAGTACAGACAGTTTCAGTGACAACTGACCACTGGCTACTGAAATGCAATTAATATCCCACCCAGCTGCCACCAATATATGTTTTAAAACTCCCCCAGCAGCACTTTGGAACCTGACAGGAAAGATTTCTGACAGGATATATATATCTCACACATCCACACAGACAAAGGAGACATCAGTTGGCTTCACTGTGGTAAGACACTCAGCACACATCAGCTTGCCTTGCTTTAGTATGTAGTCAAGGAACAGTAATTCTTTAGTCAGTCATGGACATTTAGTGAGAATAGTTTAGTATTGTTTTCTGCATCTGTGAGAAACTATCCAACTGTATTATTTTTATATCTCTGTAGTTGAAACTCTGTTGTTTATTGTATTCTGTATTCTCCTGATTTCTGTTTTATTATTTTAATAAGGATGCTAAATGCTGTAGTGCATGCAACCTATGTAAATATATTGTAAAAGAACATGAAATAACTATTGACCCCCCCACACACACACACATACATTTAGGAGACAGAAATTGTAATACCAGAGGAATAGTATACATAGAAATTTGCTCAACCTGTAAATATTTTTACATTGGTAAGACAGAAAGACATTTGTGTAAACGTATTTATGAACATTTACATGCAATTGCCAAAAGCAACACAAACAATGCCCTATGCAGACACAGGGAGACCTGCCCCACATTCACAAAGTTTAAGTTTGGTATTTTAGAAACAATACTTAAGAGTGTTAGAGGGGCAGCTGGGAAACACAGAGAGAGAGAGAGAGAGAGAAATGGGAGCTCGTTTGGCTGTTTAGGATAAATGCTACGGCAATTCCTGGTTTAAATAACCACACCTCATTGGCATCAATACTTAACTATTATCAGCTGAACTATAAATAAAGAGAATTAACCAAGAAACACATATTAAGGTTTATTTTGGACCCCTTCTATTAAAATAGAGTCTGAGATGGATTCTACTATAATGATTTAAAACTTGCATTATATTTTGAGTAAGTCATCAGTATACAAGGGATGGTGAACAAAGCTTAATTCACTTCATTTTTGTTTACATTCACTTATTTTGTCACACACTGTTTTACAGTATTTTTAGGTTGGTTGATGTATTCTGTATTGTTTCTTGTGGTAAATTTCATTTTATATGCTTAAATGTAACACTGTCTCTTTAAAATTTTAAATGTTGTACTAATTGAACTATCGCATGACTGCATGATTTTTAAATAAAAAGAAATTGTATATGTAAGTCAAACGGTTCTGAAGAAGTCCAAAGTTGAATGGACGAAGGTGCTGCTTGAATGTTTTTATGTAGTTGGCATCGTTTTATGTTTGGAATTTATAAAATCTCCATTTTTTTGTGACAACTGGAGTCTGCATTTTTATTTACTTCAGTGAAGAACTAACAGTCTACAGTGCATTGAGGGTTCTTGGTGACTGTTCACTATGTGAGCATTTTTTGCATTACAAATTGTAACAAGTGGTTTAAAACTTTTGAAATCAAAGGAAGAGAAATCTCACCAATCTTTTTTAAGATTAATCCCGCACATGATTTGATGGAGGAATTCATCTTTGTCAGCATGATATACTTCAGACAAAGGGAAATCTGTAGGTTTTCCTACACGGTACTCCCCACAATCTTACATACGCAATCCTTAGTCTTGCTGATATCAGCAGATGCATTATAAATATGCCCAGTGTGATAGAACCTTTTGTCAGTCCCTTTGTTGCAGGGAATAAGAAGAAAAACATTACTGCTGTATATAGCTGATTTCATTTTTTGCCATTTGTTGAAGGTATGCTTTTCTGTAAGTGCAACATCTTTTTAGACAGTGTTGTTTTATTCTTATACACATCAAAAGTAAATAACTACTAATTTGCTCTGCTCAAAAATTATCATTTTGACGAATTGTTATTATACTACAATATAACAAGTCAAATGGTAGTAATACAACAGAAGTAAGAAAATGTAATATACAAAGATGTTTGTTGCTTAGTAAAAAAAGTTCTCAGTAAAATATCCCACAACACAAATTCAAGAACAGAAGTTTGCTCCTGTTTCATACTGTGTTGCAATGTAATGACATTGATAACAGGAATTATTAATGTTAAAAGCATTTGAGCAATTGCAGCACATTTCTCCAACATTCATTAAAAAAGTCACATCTTTTGTTTACAAACACTGGTGAATAGTATTGTGCATGCCTGTCAGTTACACCTACTGGTTTACAGTGAGAGATTTCATGCTCTTTAAAAGTATGGGTTATACAAGATATATTTGTCAATACCTGAAGGACTCTAAAGTGATAGCCTCAGAAATAAATGCAGTTCTGCTACTTTATTTTGTTTTGGATTTACAACTACTGTCAACAGATTATAGCAGCTCTGTGAGCAGCACAAATCTGAGGCAAAAAGTGAAAAGTAGACTGGTTCCAGACACTGTGTTTTGCTAGGCCTCACAATTACCATTTTGTAGTAAAGTATATTAAAATATACTAAAAACACTTAGGGTGATTTTAATGCATTAACATTTCTCAGAATATGAGAGAAAAATTTATTCCAAAGTGGAATTTTTCTTTGATCTCATCCCAGAGTTATCTTTTCTGCCTACAATACCACATAGTTATTTGCTATTTAATGCCCCAAACCTTTCAGTATCTTTTATTTGTTTCACTTTTTTATTTTACTGCACCAGATCATGAAGGTCCTAACATTTTTTGCCTGCTCATATGTCACATTGTTTCATCTGTCTCAGCCCATGTGAGGTAGGCCAGATGTATTATTCTCAGTAGGTTTTTGTATTTGTTGTCTCTCTCATAGTCTTAACTCTTTGAGATTATATCTTGCTGAGGTAAACTAAGTGTGCACATTAACAGCTAAGGTAAAATTATGCCCCAAAGAGTTTTTGGATACTAAATTATGTGAAGGACACCTAGAGTTAAGTAAACTGTAACACTACTTAAACAAATATGTACTCTTATTTCTGCCATTGAATTGATATTTTGATGGGTTATTTAAAGACAGTACAAAAACAAAACAAAATAAAATAGAATTAATTTTGCAAATCTTACTATCTATTTAAAGTGATAACCTTCTGCCCCAGATGAATTACCGGGCTGTTAAACTAAGCTGTAAAGTTTGGCACCTTAGGATGTGTATATTGGTTAAGGACTGTAGATTTGTCTGCTTCATGAAGCCTTGCTAGTTTAACTGTTTTGCTTTGAAGAAGGTTTATTATAATATGACCTTCAGCCAGTACAAAGCCGGGTCATTCAGTGAAATAAAAATACTGACTTGGCTTCTAGAAGCTATAAAGCAGATGAGTGACAATACTGCCACTTTATTTTAATGGAGAAGAAAACTTCCTTAAATCTGTGATGAGTCCTATAAATAAGACACCAACTGCACTGTGGGGAAAAAAAAGAAAACATTAAAAAAAGAAAGAAAATCACACCACACAGCAGAACTCATGACAGTCATTTGGGGTAAAAGGAATTAAAACCAAGTATGAAACAATTACAATGATTCTGATTCTGGTTCTGATATATTTTAATTAGTATAGCATAAAATATTAATATATGATGAAAAAACATATTTTTGAAGTTTTGATGTGGATGTTACATGCATGAAAACCTTTTACAGTACTAGAAAGGCAATAAAAAAAGGAAAGGCATGAGCTGTATACACCCAACCTGAATCTGACTAAAGCATATGGTCCCACCTTGATCTCTTTCAAAGCATACAGTCCAGTTAAACAATTATCACAACATGCAAAATATGCACTACATTATGATTCAGCAAATCATCAATAAAAACTTTCTGCTTTTGTTATCCTTAGTTAAAAGAAAATGGTGTCTTCTCAGGAACTCAACAGGCATGTCTATGCTATCTAACAAGGGGCATGTAGAATATGGAAGCGATGCTGCTTTGTGGACGGTCAGCAGGAGCTCAGATGTCTCTAGCTGTCCTTACATTATTTCAGTAATTCTGTTAGCAAATAAGTCCCTCTAGAAAGGTGTGCAGCCAGGATTTTAGAAATTGTGCACTAGCTTTCCAGAATATAGCCTCTCATTCCCCAAGTGTATTACTACCCATCTCTGGAAGGTACATGTTTTTGGATGGCATACCTCTTCAGTATCTGAAAAAAAAAGCTTCTTGAAATGACAGCTTAAGCAACAAACCCTGACAATAAGAAAAAATAAATAAGCAAAAAAACAAACAAACAAACAAACAAATATATATCTAAATGAAATAACTATGTCTGGACTTATTTTATTATTTAAATTATATGACAGCTTATTACAGAAAAATGACGATTATTTTAAAAACTGTACATGGGTGTACATGTTGGACACTTGACTTATACTATTTTAACAGAAAATTGGTAAACAACTCTGTATCACATTAAGACAAATGCCATTATCCAGAAGTTGTTTCTAGTCTAGAATGCCTGTAACATTTTTGAATGGGGAGAAGAATGTTGCCAACTACCCTTAGTTGATATTTATTATGTGGCCTAGATGATGCACAAAACCTACTGATCTTAAATGGAAACAATAGTTATGATGCCCCTGCACTGGCCCAGTAATCAAGGAGCCTCAATCCTCACCACTGGCAACAGTGAGGGATGTACACAATGGGAGAATGACAAGTACACACGCAGTAAAGTAGAATTTTCCCTTAAGAGCACACAGAGATCACAGTTAGTCTGTGGTCTGGTTTCTCCCTCTTTCTCCAGATCTCCAATAAGACTCCCTACTGGCACAGCTATAGGTTTAAGATCTTAGCTGAGGGGTCAAGCCAAGACCTCCAGCATCCTCTTTCCAACCAGTGCTTCATGTCCCTGCCCAAGTAGCTGACACACACACATACTTTGAGATTTGATTTATATACAAACACATAGACACTCCTGGGGAAGGCTGGCACAGGTTTACTAGCTATACCCCATCTGCCCAGACTTTAAGCTAGTTATCACTGCCACCACCCCTACTTATCAGCTATTATAAGGCCCTTACAAAGGGTGACCAATCCTACTGTGTAATGTTACTATTATCCAAATGGCAGCTTTTGACCAAGCGCCAGGCGGTTAGGAGTGGTCTGTACAGTGTTACAAAATACATATGCAAGTACTCTAAGAGCTTAAATATGTTTCACAAATATCAGCCACAAAGATATGTATAAATATATTTAATAGTAAATAATAAAGGGACAAACAATACTCAATAAACAAACACAGTTAGTTTAGAGTTCAAAATCACATGAAATATTTTAAAACAACATTACAGGACAGTATCAAATAAATACAGAAAACATCTAAACTAATCATTAATATATTCCTATCTATATCTAAGAGAGAGATGTTATGCCCTAAGTTTTACTTACAGACAACATGCAGGCAGAAGTGCTGAGTGGGTGTTTCTAGGAACAAGACAAGATACAAAATGCAAAGTCTCTCTCTGAGAGAGTTCTTCAATTAATATCAAACATTACTGCTGGATCAGCTTGGATGACATCACTCTTTGTCACCTGCCTTCAGTTCCCAGGTTAACAGAAACTAACATCTCTGTGTTAAAATACGTATCTCTCAGATGTTTGCTCAGAACTGGAAGTCATAAAACAATTAAGCACTTTTACATTTTAGACCTAATAATTACTTCTCTCCAAGACAACAGAAAATCCTCTAGCTCTAGTCATTGTGTCTGCTTCACTGAAACTGAGAGATAATACAATTGTAAAACAATTTCAACTTATGTTCTTGAAGTTTTGCAAGTTAACTCTATATGTTTCAGCTTCTACTATTAAAACATACATGTGCACAGGTATATAGTTTATATAGATTTCTGTTCTTTTCCAGTAGGGTATACTGTGGTCACATCCTTGAAGCTCAGTACTGTACAAACCCTGTTCAATACACACTTCTGCACCAGTAGTTTAATATGCACATAACATATAGTTCTCTTACATTTGTAAGACAAGTATATGAATCATGTTGATATTAACAAATGACATATGATTATTTACAAAATTCAGATAGCTGGGCTGGCAGTGTCACAATTCTCTAACCCCCCACACACAGAAAACTCAAGCTAGTTTTTCAAGTGACGTTGAGATACATTGCTTGAGAGGGCTGAGCCTATTGAGGAATACCTTACCCAATTCCCTGTCTTGAAAGTCCATCTGCGTTGGCATTGCTAACCACACTGTGGTGCTACACTAGCATATCATATGCTTGCAATCCTAGGCTCCACCTTAGTAACTTGGCATTTTGTTGGCCGGCTCGATGTAGTCATGTTAAGGGATTGTGATCTGTACCTACAGTGAATTTCCTTCCATACAGATAAGGCTGAAGTTTATGCAGTGCCCACACTATGGCTAGACATCCCTTTTCTACAACTGCATAGCATTCCTCCCTGGGTTGGAGCCTACAACTGAGATAAACCACTGGGTATTGTTCTCTCTCTGAAGAAACTTGGCTAAGTACAGCCCCCACCCCATGGTTTGAAGCATCCACCTGCACGACATATTCTTTGCTGCAATTTGGACTGGCTAACACAGGGGATCCTCCCAAAGCTCCTTTAAGCTTCTGGAATGCCTGCTCACATGCTGGGGTCCACACTACCTTATCTGGCCTGTTTTTCTTTGTCAGGTCTGTGAGGGGAGCAGCTATGGTACTATAATTGGGGACAAACTTTCTGTAGTACCCTGCTGTCCCTAAGAATGCCCTCACCTGCTTTTTGCTAAAAGGGGCTGGCCATGCCTGAATGGCTTCCACTTTGGCAGGTTCTGGCCTGATCTTACCACTCCCCACTCTATGTCCCTGGTAGGAGACCTCTGCCATACCCACCTGACATTTGCTGGGCTTAACGGTCAACTCTATCCTCTGTAGTCTGCTCAGCATCTCCCTGACATGCTGAAGGTGCTCTTGCCAGGAATGGCTGTAGATGGCAATATCATCTAGGTAAGCAAGGGCAAAATCTCCTGCTCCTGTCAGGATATGATCTACCAGCCTCTGGAAAGTTGCTGGAACATTTTGCATCCCAAAGAGCATCTTTGTGAACTCATACAAGCCAAAATAAGTCACAGTAACCCTTGGTAAGATCAATAGAGGTAAGATACTTAGCCCCACACAGCTGCTCTAGGGCTTCATCTGTCCTAGACATGGGATAAGCATCTGAGTCTGTGTGACTATTTCATTTCCTGTAGTCCACACAGAACCTGGTGCTGCCATCCTTCTTTGGTACCAGCACCACTGGGGAGACTCAGGGACTACTGGATGCCTGAATTACCCCTAGTGCCAACATTTCCTGTATCTCCTCCCTTAGAGTCTGTTTGACTCTGTCAGGCACCCTATAAGGGGCCTGCTTAATAGGCCTTTGGGGTCCTGTATCCACATTGTGCTGCACCAGGTGGGTGCACCCTGGTTTCCCAGTGAACATGTCCCCAAACTCCTGTAACACTGCTTGGATTTCTTGAACTTGGGTAGGGGATAGCTGCTGGGACATTGCTACCCCTTCCTCTGAGGTGTCAGATCGAGCCTCACTGAGGAGATCAGTCACCAGATCCCCCTCAGACTCCTCTTGCCATCCACTGTAAAAACTTAGCACAAGGACATCCCTGACATGGTAAGGTTTCATCATGTTAACATGGTACAATTTGTGCCCCTGCCTCCTGCCTAGCAGTTCTACCATGTAGTTAAAAACACTGGCCTTCCTTATTACCTTGTAGGGTCCCTCAGTCTGCCTGCAGCTTATTGTGTCTGACAGGAATGAGAACCATTACCTGCTGCCCTACAGCATACTCTCTAGCTCGAACATTCCTGTCATACCAGACCTTTTTCTGCTGTTTAGGCTTCTGCCAGGTTCCCCTGAGCCAAGCATATGAGTTCCCTGAGCCTTGTCCTCAGGTTTAGGGCATATGCCACAAAAGACTCCTTGTGGGATTCACACTCACCCTCCCACTCATCGTGAATGAAATCTAGAGGTACCCTCACCCTATGCGCATACAGCAACTCAAAGGGTAAAAAACCTGTGGATTCCTGGGGCACCTCTCTGTAAGCAAACAAATGATGGGGCAGATATTTGTCCCACTCCCTCTTAAACTGGTCTGCAAATGCCTGTTGCATGGACTTGAGTGTATAGTTTAATCTCTCAACAAGACCATTAGTCTGGGGATGGTAGGGGATGATCTTTAGGTGATTCACCCCACAGTGCTTCTACAGACAACCAGCAGGTCTAACATGAAATTGGCACCTCTGTCAGTCAGTATTTCTTTTCGGAAACCTACCCTGCTGGAAATTCCTAACAAAGCACTTGCCACCTTTTCTGCCTCAATGGAGGACAGAGCCACTGCCTCAGGGTATCTGGTAGTATAATCTACTACTACTAGGATATACTTTTTCCCTGTAGAACTTGAGGTACTCACAGGCCCCACAATATCTATAGCTACCCTCTGAAATGGCTCCTCAATCACAGGCAAAGGCATCAAAGGAGCTTTCACCTTGTCTCCTGCCTTGCCTAACTTTTAGCACTGCTCACAGGTCCTGCAGTACCTTGTACATCTCTAGAAATCTCAGGCTAACAAAAGTTCTGCATAATGCATCTCTTTTTACATTTTATGCCCATATGACCTGCAAAAGGAATATCATTTGTTATGGCAAGAAGTGCCAGACGGTAGGCTCTGGGCTCTACCAACTGCTGTATTCTCTCATCTTCTGCCCTCCCTCAAGGGTCTACTCTATACAGTAACCCTTTGTCCCAGTATACAGATTCCTCCTTCCCTTGAGAATCAGGTGCCTCACTAGTTACCTCCTTCTGGCCTTGTAATGTAGGGTCTGGGAATTGAGCCTGTCTCAACTCTCTCTTAGTAACCATTTCCAGCCTGGCATCAACTGACAGTGGTGCCTCACTGTCAGCCTGGGTACTACTATTCACCTCTGCCCTTGCAGTCAATCTGTCCAAGGGAACATCAGTACCCACAAACAGCTGTGGCTCACCTTCAGTCTCACTGCTGCAGGGTAGCTCCCTCCCGGAAATAACCACCTCACCAGTCCTGGCTGCAAGTGTGCGATCTATTTCAGTCTCCCTCAAGCTACAAGACCCACATGCTTGTCTCCATGCCTGACTGCGTGTAACTGCAAGTCTCAGATTAAATAGTAAACACAAGAGTTAGTACTAGGGAATTTATTCATTATGTGGTATAGGGTTAGAGAATATATGTGAAACATATGCTGAGAGATAGACGGGGCAAATGTCTGACTGCAAAAGATGGCCTGAAAAGACTGACTATTGTTTATTCTTCTTATTTTTCAGTCATTCATTTTTGTCCCGGTTAGATACTGACATTCCACTTTAGGAGAGCTCTGAAAGAATTTAATTGAAAATGATATACCACTTAAAGATCTTAAATTTAAGTTTGAAATATGAGTCAAGGAAGTTAACAGCCAGATTATTAGAAATAATATTATTTACAGTTTATTAAACAGAACAGCAGGTATGGAGATGGTGGTTGAAGCAGAATACAGCTTGGAATAAGTGTTGATACTTTGCTGGATTTTACACTGCATTTGGCTTAACATGTTACAAATGTGTGGTGGTGGTGCTGCAGTAGCGTTGTCACCTCACAGTAAGACGATGTCCGGTTCGATTCTCAGCTAGGCCGTCTTCTGCGTGTAGACATGCATGAATGTGCATACCTTCGTTGAAGGTTGTGCATCAGGGCTGGTAACTCGGCACCTAAAAATCAACTACCAATCATTAGCAGACCGGAGTTCCGCTGTGGCGACCCTTAACCGGGAAAAGCTGAAAGACACAAACAAACAAACAAACTGACTGGTATAACATCGAGAGCAAAGACCAATGCATGAACAATTAAGAATAATGGCGGTGACACAGGTTAAGAGATGACCATGTGTAACTATACATTTATGTCTATAGCCCTTGTTACTTAAGAGGTGAGATTTTGGTTTTGGATTAGGGCTTTTTTTAGTGTCTACTTAGATGGATAATGTTATACTGCTTTTCACAGATGGCAGTGCTGTCAGTTACTTCATTAACACTTTAGAAATTAACAAGCATGGAATAACAACTGCATTTTCCATGACTAGTCAGCACCAGTACAGAATACTTCCTTAGTCTGACTCAGATGACTGATGGATGCATACACATACAGGTAAGTCACATCTGCTAGTATCTATTTCTCTGTAATATAAAAGGTTAATTTAGGGTCTGGGAGGAAGTGACATTAGAGGTCATAAGAATTTATACTTATTAGTTAAATGTGAAACATTTGTATTTCAATATTGTCGGCCAAACTAATATTGAAGCCAGACATTCTAGCACAATGGTGTTAGTCAGAGAGGGTTTTTGGAAATGTTTGGCCCATAATTCTGTTCATACCTGCTTCAGTATTTTTATCTCATTATTTTATCCACATTTCACAACAATGTATTCAGTAATTAATTCATTTCTCCGTAGTGGCTACAACTATCTGTGTGATAACATGATTCAAAGGAAGTGCCACACAACTTAATATGTTAAATATACACAATGAAGACATGACAATGTGACCTTCTTAAAATACAACAAAAATAATGTTCATCTGTGTTCCATTATTATATATGTATGCTTTTATTAAGGTCTGGTTAATTGTAAGTGGTAAACTGCCCTCTTCACCTCTAATTGCAATTAGTTTGCTTGTATGCATGAGGGGGTTAAGGTATTTTTGATATATTGTACTTATTTAAATTGCAATAAGATATTAAAAAAAATTGTTTTTGTGATTATGCATCAAAATAACAAGTGCTATTTTAATAAAAATCCTGGTATCCAGTTAGTAATTTTGGATCCCTTGCCTGATTTGTTACAGAGGACAGCTAAAGGATAAAACTATATTCTAAATACTGTTCAACACCAGTATATGATATGAAAATAAAAGCAGTATGTTTCAATACACTTGGAAGTTAGAGGTCGAAGGGTCAATCATGTTAATGAAATAGAACCGCTTTAGAAACAATTTATTCCAACTGCTCTAAATTGCTAACTTCAAATCCATTTATATAATAACTATAACCTGGACTGTTTCAACAGGGAAGTGTTCTGGCTGGATTCATTGCCTCTGAAAAATGACCTTTTCTCTTATGTTGCCTTCTTAATCTCCATGCCTCAGGCACGGACCACCTGCATAGCACCTGTGGGGTAACTGCACATACTTATTCTGTGAAGCTCCACCTTCTCTGCTTCCTTTCAAAACTATCATTTATACTGGCAGTCAACCCAGACAATGGGGTGTTTTCAATTAACTCTCTTACCTTTTTCTTTTTAGGGAGAAATAAGAGTCAGGAGAAAAGCAGATGTCATGAATGCTATCCTGAGATCTATCAGAGAAGTTTTAACCCCCCCCCCCCCACCGCAACCTAGACACAAACTGTTGCACAGATCTGGTTGATTAGCAGTGCAGAACTTGCTGGTGGAGTATATTATTTCCTAAAAACAGAGTCAATTCAAAAAGAGACGTACTTGTGCCATAAGCAATGTGCTGATACATAGCAACACCTAATTTTTGGCATGATAAATCCGTTCTGTGTTCTGTAATTCAGTAAGCAAATTTAGGCAGATTCCAATATAAAAATAATAAAAAAATGTGTTAGATGCATGACATTGAGATCTAGAACTTGTCAGCACACAGGGACTAGTTGCTACACTTAATCAACCCTTGAAATAGCTGCAGATTTTAGGTAATCCATGGTCAACTTATACCCAGATCTTTTCTAATGACTCTAATGCCCACAGAAAACAAACAAGCAAACAAACAGAGTTAATAAATAATGTCCACAGCCTCACCACTGTCTTATTCCTTTGTCCCACAGGAAGAATGTTCTTGGAGTTTATGCCTTTTTTCCTCCGGACAGCATGCTTTCATATCATTATTTTCTTTTTTTCAAAATTAAATAAGCTTTATTATTATTGAGCTAATTTATCAAACCCATATATCTGTGAACTAATTCTCCAATAGTAATAGAATGCAAAGAAACCATTTATGTATTTATATCCATCCATCCATTTATTCATAACCCTTTTTTCCCATTTTTGCACATGGGGTGAGGGTGTCACTTCAACAATGGCAATCATCTGGAGCCAAGGTTTACACCACCAGGTGACTATCCCTTCCGTAGTAGTTCTTCTGCACCATGCACTCACATGCATATTCACACTTATGGCCAATTTAAAGTGTCCAGTCCACCTACTGCATTTCTTTGGAATGTATTCCTAGGTGTTTTGTAAGCAAGAATGAACCATGGTTCAGCAATGTGTGGTTCAATAAACTGTCTCATATGTGCCTTTTTGTCTGTAGAGATGAAAAACAATCGATCATTTCTGAATTTCCTATTGTTTAGTCAGGAAATGCAGTGTGAAAGAGGTAACAAACAGCTATGAGTTCTCCGGAATAACTCCATGCCTCCTAAATTGTTTTTGTCTAGGGTTTTAGTCTTCTTTTTAGGATAGCTTTCTAGGCTAATGCAAAGAGTACAAATTAATTGCTTTACTGGAAAAGCTCACTCAGACTCTGCCATAGATTGCTGTGAGGGAAAGATCAGTTTGTTTTTATTTTCTGGTAATTTGTATTGCTTCATTGCCTTCTTCAATTTTGTGTGTTGTAGTGTGTTTTCTTTACACTGTGTTTTACTTCTATTCTGCTTTCAATTGCATATTTAAGATAGGAAAGAGAACACAACTATGTCTGTTGTGAGCTACACAGAAATTAAATTTCCCTCCACCCTGGTACATACCATTGTGTTTTTAAACTCAACTGTCTCTCTAGTTGCCTGCCCCTTATGTTAATCTGACCACACATTTCTTTCCCTGTCCTCTTTCATTGGTTATTGTCAGTAAGCATAAAATTATAATTTTGTGAAATCACTCCCCTTCACCTATTTAAATTTATTGGCCATCCCACTGTATTCCATAGAGCAAGAATATTATGTACCCACCCCTTCCAATCCATTTTGCTCTTTTAAAATTAGTGGCTTTCCCCTTAGATTGCTTGAGTTGCATCCTCTTTTATATCTAACTGCTTACACACTGCAACTGGACAATAACCCATTTTTCCATCTTTCCTTTAAAATCTGTAACATCTAGTCGAAGACCATAAATTACTGGAGAGCCCACATTCTGCCTCTCAGTAGTCATCTTGGGATTAATGCTCCCGTTTTGCTCGTGGTGAGAGAAGGAGCATAGAGACATTATTTCCTGGAGACTGCTGATCACCAGAAAGCTTGATAACTACTGCTTTATAGGTGCCAGCTTGGCATTTGTGGTTATATTTTGTTCATGGTGAGAGAAGGAGCAGAGGGCTTGACTTTCTCTGACTGGACTGCAAGTGTCTGTGTGGGAAGTTCCTAATTGATCTGATTGCTATTCAAGGCATCTATCAGGAAAAGGCTACAGCAAGCCTACAGACACCTGCATCATCTGGGACAAGACTGTTGATCACCAAAGAGCCTGTGGCCTGCCTCTCATGCTGGGATTGGTGCTGTTTTGCTTCTGGTAAGAGAAGCAAAGGGGCATTGTATCCCACCTGTGGTGAGATCAGCACTAGTAATAGCCAGGCAGTAGCCAATCAGGTGAGTTCCGTCCTTTCATCATTCCTGACAAAGCTAATTCTTTCTTTTCAGTGAGTACTGCTTGATTAGCTTCTGTCTAACCTAATTTCAGAATATATTCTAAATATGTCATCCATAAATAATCAGGGTCTACTTATTAGTTTCCCTTCAAGTGTTTGGCAGTGCAGTGTATAGATGCAGACACCTTGAGTTGACATTTTTCCTGTAAAAGCACCCCTAAAATTTCACCAATACCTAGTTGCATACCGGGCAGCTAGTTTGCAGTGGCAATCACTGCCCCCATATTTGCAAACCAGATATTCCTGACATTACTTTATATTCCTATCACAACTGTATGATCCATAAAATGGGCCTGTTGCCATGGATATGAATTTTCCAACTATCTCTGTTACTAGCTTGGTTGATATGGGAATCGTGATACAATGCAGAAATTGCCTCATGTTTACCGACAACCAGTTAATTCTCAGGTTAACTGATAGGGTATGTGACAGATGTATTTACATAATGTCACTGGAGGCAAAGCACTCTTAATGTCAATCAAGTTGTCAATAGTAGAAATGCTGCACCCATCACACACAGTTCAAAGTAGACACATAGACCCACATATGTTGAGACACTTAAATGTCACCTTCATAAACCCCAAAGATCTCCTAGATGAAGTGCACATAACAAATACCCTCAGCAGTTCTCAATGCATTCTTTCAAAACAACACCCACATCAACACATAAAACCACATCTCATGAAGCCTCTGCTTCTAGGCCCATCAGGCAATCTGCCACACAATCCAACAGTTTAGTCAATAGAGACTCCATTGTGAGGCACACTGATGCCTCTCTCACCAAGTTAAGTAAGGAGAATGTTATGGTCAGTTGCTTATCAGGGGTAAGGATCTGCCACATTATGCATGTACTCAGGTCACTGGACCAATCATAGTCCATGTGGGTGGAAATTACCTGAGATGTACCTCCCTAGACTATATGAAGAGACACATCTAAGACCTCTCAGAATATGTGTCCCAGGCAGGTATGAGCTTAGCATTGAGCAGCATTTTACCTTCTCCAAGGATGATACTGCAATATGAACAGAAGATAACTGACTTTAATAATTGGCTTAGTTTCTTGAGTCATTCTAATGAGGTGCAATATTTGTCAGTATAGAGGGAGATGGTCAACAGCCATGCTTTGCCAGGGATGGTCTGCACCTCTCCCCTCTAGGCTTTTGACTATTAGTTAAAACATTGTCCTCCTCACAGAGCCTTTTTAGGCAATGCCAAACTGAAGGTACTTCAGACATAGCAAATCAAAGCCAAGAAAATCTCAAGGTGTTACTGCTCAGTGCTAGGAGTCTAAACAAGAAACTCCACTCCCTACAAGCTCTCCTCGCTCTAGAAAATGCTAATGTCTGTGCAGTCACTGAGACATGTTAATAAGGCTCTCCTCACTCTAGAGAATGTTAATGTCTGTGCAGTCACTGAGATATGTTAATAAGGCTCTCCTCACTCTAGAGAATGTTAATGTCTGTGCAGTCACTGAGACATGTTAATAAGGCTCTCCTCACTCTAGAGAATGCTAATGTCTGTGCAGTCACTGAGACATGTTAATAAGGCTCTCCTCACTCTAGAGAATGCTAATGTCTGTGCAGTCACTGAGACACGTTAATAAGGCATGGAGAGCACACCAGCAGTGCAAGGCCGTAATGTGTTCCACAAATTTACACCAGCTACTACACAGGTAGGGACAAAAGATGGAAATGTCTCAGTTTGCACCAAAAATAAATATACCTCAAGGCTGGTCAAACAAGATGATGCATTTGAGCTTCTCCACATTCAAATCACCATAGGCAACATCCCATACCACTTCCATGCAAGCTACAGGTCTCCCCCTATGACCCAGGAAACCCATAACATGCAAGTAAGTTTATGAAACACTGACCATCCAACCCAATGCCATATTTATGGGCAATTATAATACCCCACTATTAATTGAGAATAATATACAACACCAAGCATGCAGGCACAGAGATTTCTGGATTTTATAAACACAAACTCCCTGGACCAGATTGCCAGTATGTTGACTAGGGGTGCAAACATACTGGATCTGGTCCTCACTTATATGGGAGAGTGCTGCACACCCCCTAGTGTATTGTCTTCTCTGGTAAGGTCAAATCACAAAACTGTCTCCTTTGAAATAAAAATAAAATTCAGAACCCCAGGTAATTCTGGAATTCTCAGGAACTACTCTAAGGCTAACTTCCAACTTTTAAGTGATAACCTGGCAAAATGTCAAGCCCCATAAACTATCAGAAAACTACTGCCTAAATGAAACTGCTCAAAGAAACTTTATAAAAAACATGTTATGAGCTGCATAGAGGCAGCTGTACCCACCAAGAAGAAGTACAAAAAAATACCACCCTGGTGGAATGACAGCATCAGTATAACAGAAGGAATAAAAATCATGGCAAAAATTAGGAGGTGTATCACCCAGCAGGATTAAAGCATTCTCATTAAACTAAACAGGCAACAACTCAGAGGACAAATAAAGTCTACTAAAGCCAAATGTGAATTAAATTTAGCCTCCCAGGCCAAGGACAACCAGAAGGCATTCTTTAGCTATGTCTGCAAACGCAAAGGCAGTGCAGAATTGTGTGCCACCTATACTAGGCCAGAAGATATAGCAAACCTAATGTCAGAAAATTTCAACTCCAACTTTACCCCTCTCTCCCTCTCAACCCCCCTCAGGAAATGCCATCAAATATAACTCTCCCTACTATTACTAGGGAATATGTCCACAATTCTCTCTCTCTAACGCCAGGAAAACTACATTGATGGGCCAAGACGATATCCTAGGATGCCTTCTAAATGGCACAAAACATGACTGATCAGGCTGTTTGGAACTGCCATTTAAATGTAACCTCCAACTAGGCATCATAGTCATCCCTCTGCACAATGGTGGGCCATCTACAGACCTATAAATCTCACTAGCTGCATATGGAAAGCCATGGAAAGAATCTTCATGAAAATGATCAATAATGACAATGGAAACAAAACACTGGATTCAACCCAATTTGGTTTCATCAAGGGCAGGTCATGCCTTACTCAATCTGATGGATTTCTTTGAGAATATTATCAGAGCAATGGATGAGGGAAAATGGTTCACACTGCCTACCTTGACATGGCCAAAGGCATTTGACACAATACCTCACTCAGGTGTTGCTGACAAACTCAAGAGGTTAGGTATAAAACCTTATGCCAACAGCTGATAGCCAGCTGGCTCACAAACAGTACCCAGGAAGTTAGAATTCTGTGAAAACAAACTGCAGTTCCACCACAGAAAGAGAGAAGTGTTGCAGTCCAAGACAGATGCATCACCACAAAAAAGTCTTTAATTCAGATAACAATCCAAGGCAGACAAATAAAACAATGAAAAATAAAATCTTCAAAACAGATGGGATAAGCGCTTTTTGCTATGCCTTCATCAGATCCTGTTAAATAAAAAACACTCTGATTTGTATAATATGGCTAAGCCAATCAGGTCACCTCCAGAGTTTCCTGCCTTTCAGCACCAGTTTTATAGGAACCATGCCATTAAGTCTGGGGCTCCTATCTGCTTGCAAATCTGCTGTCCATCGGGTTTCCACTATTTCAGTTTTATTATCTAGATCAACTCCTCTGGCATTAAAGTATATCTTTCCCAAGGGTCTATATTATGTGATTGAAGAATCTCTTCTTTGAACACATAATCAACATGTATACAGCAAACGCTGTAAATGCAAATGGCAATGTCCTCAAATTTTTTCCTCTGGGAAAAAATTCACATGGCTGTAAAATAAAAAACAAACTTTAAAACATTAATTATTAAGTGGGGGGGATTCACCCCCACACCCCCTGATGTGGGGGACTGTGCCTCTACACCCCCCTAACTAAATATACCAACACCGAGATTGCTCTACATTGAACAAAAGGGCAATTCCTGATAATGGCCAACTGAATTTTTCCCGAGGAAAAATTTCGAGGACGTGGCCATTCGTGGTTTACAGCATTCACTGTATATGTGTCGATTATTATGTGTTCAAAGAAGAGATTCTTCAATCACATAATATAGGCTCCTTTCCCAAAACAAAAAGAGAAATTTATGACCAGGACATTTCTGAATATGTTGTGATAATGCATTTGTTTGTATAGCCAGCCTAATGTCACTAAGGTGACATAGTATCCTTTCTTTAAAATGTCTGTTGTTTTCCCAACATAAAATGCTGGGCGACTGTCACAACTTGCTGCATAAATAATATTCTTGGCATTGCAATTGGCATAAGTCCTCAAATGATACTCCTGACCAGTCACAGGATGCTTAAAACAATTAGTAGTATCTATATGAGGGCATGCCTTGCACCTTCTACAAGGAAAGGTGCCTATTCTGGGAGTAAAGTCAGGAAGAGCAGATCTTTCTTTGTGACATAGAAGTCTCTTCAAATTCAAATTATTCTTGAATGTGAACCTAGGAGTCTCACCCACTATGAATCTGATACTCTTATCCATCAATAAGATCTTTCAGTTGTTTTTAATAATCTGACACACAGCTGAAATAGCCCTACTCTAGATCAGCAGACATCTCATATTATTTATTTCACTTTGTTGTTCATCAATATTTGTTATGTCTTCTCTCCTTCTTGCTGAAAAATAGGGTCTCCCTCTTGTTCTGCTTTGTTCCTTAACTCGCATTAATCCTTGGCTGATTTCAGAGTTCTTATAACCATGTGGTAATATATCTTCCTTTATCCATTCAGATTCATCGTCATGTATCTCTTCATCAGTACAAAGCCTTGATGCACAAAGAAACTGGCCATTAATTATTTGTGGATAAATATGTGTAGGTGTATGCAGGTTCTGTGAAATATATAAGAATATTATTTACGCAGCACGTTGTGACAGCTGCCCAGCATTTTATGTTGGGAAAAACAGCAGACATTTTAAAGAAAGGATATTACATCACCTTAAAGACATCAGGCTGGCTATACAAATTAATGCATTATCACAATATATTCAGAAATGTCCTGGTCATAAATTTCTATTTTTAGCTTTGGAAAATATATATGTTAATGTCAGAGGAGCTGATCTAGCTAATAAAACTGAAATAATGGAAACCTGATGGATAGCAGATTTGCAAGCAGATAGGAGATAGGAGATTAATGGCATGTTTCCTTTAAAACCAGTGCTGAAAGGCAGGAAACTCAAGAGGTGACTTAATTGGCTTAGCCATATTATAAAAATGAGAATGTTTTTTTATTTAATGGGATATGATGAAGGCATACCCAAAAGCGCTTATCCCGTCTGTTTTGAAGATTTTATTTTTCATTGTTTTATTTGTCTGTCTTCGCTTTTTATCTGAATTAAAGACTTTCTTGTGGTGATACATCTGTCTTGGACTGCAACACATCTTTCTTTCCATGGTGGAACTGCAGTTTGCTTGCACAGAATTTTTGTTTTTGATGTAGTAGTCTTCAGTGAACTAGTGAACTAGTGAATAGCCATGGTGGTGCAGTGGTTAGCATTGTCACCTCACAGCAAGCGGTTCTCCTGTTCGATTCTCAGTTGGAGCACCTTCTGTGTGGAGTCTGCATGTCCTCCCTGTGGTCGAGTGATGTTAAAGACATGCAGGTAGGTGCGAGCATGAATAGGCATGCCTTTGTTGAAGGTTGGGTGCCGGGCTGGCAACTCAGCACCATAAAAGTCCACTGCCAATCATGAGCGGACCAGAGTATTTCTGTGGTGACCCCTAACCGGGAAAAGCCAAAAGTCATTAGTCTTCAGTGAACGAGTGTATTGCTTTATTTTTAGAAAGTTAGAATTGGTGAGGCCAGCTCTTTGAAGAGTCCAGGCACAAGCAGAGTCCTCAAGGACTGGTCCTGGGACTGCTCTTTTTGGGATTTACTTCTCTGAAGTTAAGTCCATTGTCAAGGGCCTCTCACTGATTAAATTTGCAGATGACTGCAAATTAGGAGCAGACATAGAATCTCCCACCAACACTAAAGTTCTGAAGGATGGGCTAACACATTCAAATAACTTGTGTCAGAGCCGTGGATCAAAACTAAATGCCATGAAATGCATAATAGTATTCTTCTGGAAGTCATCCACCTCTGATAACTGTTATATTGACAAGACACCCCTAACAGAAGTAGTCAGGGACTTGAAGCACACATAGACAGTAATGTAGCCTTTGACCAGTACATGTCTACAGTAGTGAGTAAATCTTTCTATGTTGCACAACTTATAAACAAAGGTATGACATCTATGTCCAAGGATGTAATTGTTCCACTGTATTAAGCATTCATCAGTCCTGTCATTGACTACAATGCTACCTTTGATATGTACTCCTAACCAGGCACATCTAGCAATTGGAACAGCCACAGAAGTTCCTCACAAAAAGAATACAGGATGCAAGTAACATGTACTGTGCAGACCACATCAAAGCCCTATCCCTGTATTCTATCTCCTACAAGCTGTTGTGGACAGATCTATGCCTTGCATACAAAGCATTGTCATATGACAAACAGCACCAGAAGTTCCTAGTCTAAATACTTAAACTGTGCCAGTGATATAAATGGAATCTTCTGGAGAGACAGGTATTTATCCCAGAGGTTACCTCTTCTCTGGAACAGGGTCTCTTTCCATGTAAAGCAGAACTCCTCCTTAACCTAAGTCAAGTGTAACTTGGACAATTGGATGGGAAACAGGAAATTCATCCTTAGTTTGGCATCTGTGTCTCAAGTGGACACAGGCAACCTGTAAATGGTTCATCTCTATGGTTCCTGCTTGTAAATGTTTTAACTCCCAAGACCTCGCTTACATTTATCTAGGGTACCAGAACTTGTTAGAGATTTGGAATGCATGGCTAGGCTTAAAAAGGCCCTTGTGGTCATTAGCCTAGTACATACCTATGAAAGTGAAGGCTGAGACTTGATCTGCTACTTATGGTGCAGTACGGTGAGGTAATAAAGAGATGTAATTGATGCTGGATGCATATGTGGGGAATTCAGCTCTAAATAGCATAAGGTTGTACTTCCATTTGTATAAATCACAAGGGATTCTGCATCCAGACAATAAGCAATACATTAGAATCAGTAAAAGGTGACATCAATCTAGCATTGTTCATCAAAAAGTAAGCAATATGGACATGGATTACTGGACCAGAATGTGTCTTACAAAGGAAGGCTGTGATCCCTGAGTATGTAAGCTTGGAAAATGAGAGTAGAGACAGCATGTATATCACGGATCTTCAAGGTCTTCTCAGAAAATAACATTAGTATGATGTAATGTAATGAGGTGTACTACAACAATACTATAATATACTATAGTATGATGGTAGAGTATAATAAAACATACTATATAACCTAAAATAACAACACAAAGTTAGAAGTTGAAAGTAGTAGGTAACAAAAGTATATTAAAAGTGATTTTATTTCTTCATAAAAGAATGGTATCAAAAGAGCATACTTTTTCAATGCTAATGGAACAGCAGGAAGCATATTTGTCTATGATGCTAGAAAATCAGAAGAGTGTGGGTTCTGTTCCAACATCAGATAATTGGATTAATTTTCCAATACTAACACTACAGTGCAGCATAAGAGGGTGCCATATTTGGATGAAAATTTTAACTGAGGCCTCATCTGCCTGCTTTGGTGGTATTTCAGGTGGATGCAAAAGATCCCATTGCACTTCTCAAAAAAGACTAGGGGATTTTCCCCAGTGCCTTGGCCTAGTTTCTCCTAGTCAATGCGAGTGCCGCCTTGGATCTCCCTTAACTCATTCACTCCAATGGAGCTCAGGACATTAGCACTGTAACAACAGGCGGAGCCTAAGCCTTTTGACAGAATCAAATTATGTCCTCACATTTCAAACAAATGTTCATATCCCTGGAAAGATTGGGGTTATGAAAGATGTATAATGGCAAACCCTTCAGCACAAACTATTTTTACAGTGATAGTCTTCTTTAGGTTCTAGGTCTTAAACTGAATTTTGTAAGTCACAGTAAACACAGTAACTATTATGTTAAACAACTTACACATACTGTCAGCAGCATTATATTTATCTAACTGAAAGACTTCATATGAGGCTAAGGAGTTCTGTCTGTGTTACTTGGTTGTGGAAATATTTAGAAAAATATAAAAAATTATATTTATATAAATTGATATCATAAAAAGCAACAGTTAATATCTCTTTACCTGCACTAGACAGAGGTCAAATATAATGCAGTTGATTTTGCCATTGTATAAGTTTTAAGATAACATTTTTTACAACCTTGTAGATAGTATGGTTTTGGAATTATTGATGCAAATATGAACAAGCAATATTTGGTGCATAGGGTGTCAGTAGGAGTTAACTGTAGATGCACCTGGAGGTGTCACTCATATGTAATAAGCTAAAAGGGTTATTAGCCTCGTAGGACTAACCCATTCTATAAAGCATAAATAAATAAGCATTTTCCTGGAGGAAAATTGTCTTTCATACAGAAAACAGTTGAAACAGGCATAAATTAAACTCATGTGATCATGGCAAAATTACTTAAAGGAATATCTTTAATGGTATTCTGTTGTATAAATGATCAAGCCAGAAACACTGCAGTAACTGTAAATAGACTAGGTAGATTAACAATGTTTCATCAGCTGGCTTTCTTAACAGTTACATGCAAGAATGGATTAGAACAGTATTACTTCATATGACACTCCTCCACCTCTGGGCCAGTAGACTCAATCCTCACCACTGGCACCAGTGGGAGGCATTCACTGGGAGGATAATAGGTACACACACAGTATCTCCAGATGCAGCTTTCTGTATCAAGCACAATTGAGCACAATTTCCCTTAAGAGCATACAGGGAACACAGTCAGTTTGGGGCTGGTTCCTCTCTCTTTCTCCAGATCCCCAATAAGACTCCCCACTGGCACAGCTATAGAGTCGAGTCCTTAGCCAGGGTTCCAAGCCAAGTCCTCCAACGCTCTCTCTGACCAACCAGTGCTTCAAGTCCCTGCCCAAGTAGCTGACATGCACACTCTTTGAAATTGGATTTACACACACTCACACACACACACACAGACACACACACACACACACACACACACACACACACACACACACACACACACACACACACACACACACACACACACACACACACACACACACAGTCATCTGGGAAAGGCTGGCAAAGGTTTACTTGCTATCCCCCCTCTTGCCTAGACTATAAGGTACAGTAGAACCTCGATAGTTGACCACCTCCCTACACTGACTACCTCCTTAAGTTGACCTAATTTTTGTAGACTGGACATGCACCACATGTACTCAATGGAAGAATGACCTCTCTATATTGCCCACCTCTGTAAGTTGTATCTTCTCCACTTGGACTGTGACACACCATATTAATTTACCCTCTATAACTTGAACACTTGAGTCCACTCTATACCAAGGGATAGAAAGTGTGGGCTTTGCCCATTAGTTATATTATTTTTTCTTTAGTATAAGTTCTTTTTTCATGTTATGTTATTACCACATGTTGGATTAGGCCTAATGTCCTATTGTTAATCACGTGTTGCTGAAGATTTTTCAACACGAAGGACTGGTCTGAATTGTAAACACATCCTACAATTACTGAAACATTTTACAGTTAATTGAAACATGATAGCCCAAAGGGAAGAACTCAAAGATCTGACATTGAAGGAAAAGATTGATCTACATTTTCTAGAAAGCAGCAGGCAAAGAAAGATGGTGGAACATTTTAGTGCTTGCAAGACCACAGTTAGCAACATCCAAAACGTAAGCATGAGTACTTGAAAAGATATGGTAAGGAAAGTGGAGACATACAGTGGAAAAGGATGATAACTTCCCTCGATGAAGTCAATGAAGCTACATTAAACTGGTTCAAATAAATGACAACAGTTAATGCCCGAATCTCCGGGCTGATGATCCAAGAAGTTTCTAAAAAATTTGCACAGGAATTTGGGGTGGCAGATTTCCAAGCATCAAGTGGTTGGCTTGAGAAATTTAAACTGTGACACGAGATCTCCCAAAAAGTCTTGTGTGGTGAATCCAATGAAGTTCCAGTAGAAGGTGTGGAAGAGTTCATCAAAAAGTTCCTGGACTTTGCCAGAGGCTTCAAAGTTGATGACATCTTTAAAGCTGGTGAGTGCAGACTCTTTTACAAGGCGATGTCTGACAGGAGCCTCATCATGAAGGATGACAAATGTAAGAGAGGAAAACTTTCCAAAGAACGTTTCACAGTTCTGCTTTGTGCTAGCTCAACCAAAGAGCAACTAAAGCCATTGGTGATTGGTAAATCGGCAAAGCCATGAGCATTCTAGAACCTAAAGCCAAAAGATTCCCCATCACTTGAAGATCAAACAAATGTGCGTGGATGATTGGTGCCCTATTTGAGGAGTGGGTAAGGAGTATCGACTGAGAAATGAAGAAGAAGAAATGGTATATTCTAATGACAGTAGACAACTGTCCTGGCCACCCACAAATGAATCATCTCACAAATGTGACACTGAAATTTCTGCCTCCAAACACATCCTCAAAAATCTAACCTCTTGACCAAGGCATTATCAAAACATTTAAAATGCACTACCGAGCCCAGGTACTTCAGTGGGTCATTACTAAAGCACAAACCTGTGGTCCGCCTGTGGAAGCAACTTCATCCACAGCATCAGTTAACACTCTGGATGTTGCCTTCTGGATAAGTTTTTGGAATAAAGGTTAGCCAGAAATTATACAGAAGTGTTTCAAGAAAGTTGGATTTGTCACAACCCAAGAGCATGATGTTTCGGCCCCATCAGTCAGTCCATCTCCCATGGCAGAATTTGAAGGAATAGATTTTGAAGGTTTTGTTGCAATGGATGATGAGATGGCAACCTGTAATGAACCTGACCCAGAAGCAATTTTCTAAGTGATATTGGCCAAAGTACAGACCAGCATAAAAGTGTATGAAGCAGCTGATGAAGTGGAAGAAGCAAGTGAGGATTACACAGAAATTGCGAAGACTTCAAAAGTAGAGGATGTCAGGCATCTGATAATGCAGCTGAAGTAATTTGTTGTGGAAAAATGCCCAGGCATGCTGAGTGGTGTAGCCAGCATTAAGAGTGCTTTCTCCACTTACCTTTGTAATAAGAATAAGAAACAGGCCAAGACTGACTTTTTTTTTCAGAAAGAATGATTAAACCATGAGAAAACAGTAAATGTATTGATTTTGTATGATACTGTATGTATGGTTTTACTGTGCTTCTATGTATGATTTGGTATGATATTCTCTAATAAAAGCTGTACAAAAAAGTAAAGTACATGTACGTATCAGTACAGTAGGCCTAGTTCCTTATGTTGACCACCTCCATATGTTGACCAGTTTGTTACAGTTCCTTGGGTGTCAATTTACATAGGTTATACTGTAGTTATCACTGCTGCCAGAACTCCTCACCAGCTACTTTAAGGCCCTTAACAAAGGGTGTGCAATTTTACTGTTTGAAATTAATATTTATACAAATGGTAGTTTGACCAAGAGCAAATCTATTAGGACTATCTCACACAGTCACCAAATAAATATGCAAATACTCTCAAAACTTAAATATCTCTACAAAGATCAGCCACAATGAAAGGTTTAAATATATTTAATAATAAAAAAAAAAAACAAGAAAATGCTAAGTATATATTCACAGTGACATCAGAGTTCAGTCACATGTAATATTTAAAATAACATTGAAGGACAGGCTCAGACAAATAAAGGAAAGACTATCTAAACTAAGCTTCACCATATTACTGACTGAATCTAAGAAAATCACTACTCCCTACTTACTTAATAGGGCAAGGCAGATGATGTGGTCGATGGTCCTTCTTGTTGTCAAGCCCAAGACAGAATTCAGAATGCTCAATCTCACTAAAAGACTTCTCAAAATATCTAAAATATTACCTCAGGGATAGCTTGCAGAATGACACCACTTCTTGTCACCTGACTTCTAGTTCCCATGCAAATCCCCATTGCTGGAAGTTGGCAGGCTTTAGCACCTACCTGTAAAAATACACACAGAAGGGCTTTTGCTCAGATCTGTGGCAGGTGCCAGAAGTCATAAAACAATTGCATACCTCCACACTTCCAGAGAAGTAATTAGTTCACTCCAAAGACAATACAGAAAGCTTCCTAGTACAGACTTTGTGTCTCTGGCTGCATTGAAACCTGTGAGATAGCATCTTTATGGCCTAGCCTATAAAGTGATTTAATTTTAGATATATTTTAAAGTTTGCTGGACTGAGGTTAACCTCCTGATTTCCAGTTTCCTCTGTTAAAACATATACATTTAAACAGTTACAGTAGTGCATGTACATTTCTGTTCTGTCTAGTAGAGCACACTGTGGATACATTTCAAACACAAGCACTTTACACATACCTTTTCAACACAAACACCTGTGCAAATCAGTTTGATATACACATGACATACAGTTCTTGTATAAATCAGTTTGATATTCACAAATGACATATAATTATTTACAAAATTCCAGCTAGCTGTGCTGGCAGTACCTCCTATTGTCACACCTCTCCCCTCTTCGAAGATTCAAGCTAGTTTTTCAACTGCCCATTGAGAAACATTGCTTGAGAGGGGTGAGCCTATTTGGGAATACATTACCCTATACCCTGTCTTGAGATCCCAGCTGCCTGCAACCCTAGGATCCACCTTAGTAACTTGGCATTTTGCTGGCTGGCTCGATGCAGCCATGTTGATGGACTGTGGTCTGTAGCTACAGTGAATTTCCTTCCATACAAATAAGGTTGATGTTTCTGCAGTGCACATACTATGGCTAGGCATTCCTTTTCTACAGCTGCATAGCAATCCTCCCTGGGTTAGAGCTTACAGCTGAGATATATCACTGGGTGCTCTTCTCCCTCTGAGGAAACCTGGCTGAGTACAGCCCCCACCCCTTGGTTTGAAGCATCCACTTGCACAACAAATTATTTGCTGTACTCTGGACTGGATAACACAGTGGGTCCTCCCAAAGCTCCTTTAAGCTTCTGAAATGCCTGCTCACATGCTAGGGTCCACACTACCTTATCTGGTCTGTTTTTCCTTGTCAGGTCTGTAAGGGGAGCAGCTATGGTACTATAATTGGGGAGTTTCTGTAGTACCCTGCTGTACCTAAGAATGCCCTCACCTGCTTTTTGGTGGCAGGGGCAAGTCATGCCTGAATGGCTTCCTCTTTGGCAGGTTCTGGCCTGATCTTATCACTCTCCACTCTATGTCTCAGGTAAGAGACCTCTGCCATACCCACCTGACACTTAATGGGCTTAATGGTCAACCCTGCCCTATGTAGTCTGCCCAACACCTCCCTGACATGCTGAAGGTGCCCTTGTCAGGAATGGCTGTAGATGGCAATATCATCCAGGTAAGCAAGGGCAAAATCTCCTGCTCCTGCTAGGATATGATCTACCAGCCTCTGGAAAGTCACTGGGGCATTTTTCATCCCAAAGGGGATCTTTGTGAATTCATGCAAGCCGAAAGGAGTCACAAAGGCTGACCTCTGTCTAGCATTGGGAGTCAAGGGTACCTGCCAGTAGACTGTGGTAAAATCAATAGTGGTCAGATACTTAGCCCTACCCAGCTGCTCTAGGGCTTCATCTGTGCTAGGCATGGGGTAAGCATCTGACTCTGTGTGACTATTTAGTTTCCTGTAGTCCTCACAGAAACTGGTTCTGGCATCCTTCTTTGGTACCAGCTCCACTAGGGAGGCCCAGCATTTTCTGTACCTCCTTCTTCAGAGTCTGTTTGACTCTCCCAGCTATCCTATAAGGGGCCTGCTTAATAGGCCTTTGGGGTCTTGTATACACATGGTGCTGCACCACGTGGGTACACCCTGCTTTCCCAGTGAACATGCCCCCAAACTCCTGTAACATGGCTTGGATTTCTCAAACCTGGGTAGGGGATAGCTGCTGGGACATTGCTACCCCCTTCCACAGAGATGTTAGTCTGAGCCTCACTAAGGAGATCAGTCACCAGATCCCCCTCAATCTCCTCCTGCCATCCACTGCAAATAGTCAGCACAAGGGCATCTCTGCCATGGTAGGGTTTCATCATGTTAACATGGGACAGTTTGTGCTCCTGGCTCCTGCCTAGCAGTTCTACCATGTAGTTAACATCACTGACCCTCCTTACCACTTTGAAGTGTCCCTCCCAAGCTGCCTGCAGTTTATTATATCTTACAGGAATGAGAACCATAACCTGCTGCCTCACAGCATTCTCTCTGGCTCGAATATTCCTGTCATATCAGACCTTTTTCTGATGTTGAGCTTCTGCCAGGTTCTCCTGGGCCAAGCCCATGAGTTCCCTGAGCCTTGCCCTGAGGTTTAGGACATATGCCATAACAGACTCCTCGTGGGATTCACACTCAAATCCCACTCATCGCAAATCAAATCTAGAGGTCCTTCACCCTATGCTCATACAGCAACTCAAAAGGTGAGAAACCTGTGGATTCCTGGGCACCTCTCTGTAAGCAAACAACAAGTGGGGCAAATATTTGTCCCACTCCCTCTGAACCTGGTCTGCAAATGCCTGTAGCATGGTCTTTACTGTAGAGTTTAACCTTTTTACAAGACCATTAGTCTGGGGGTGGCAGGCTATGTTACATAGGTGCTTCACCCCACAGTGCTTCCACAGACAAGCCAGCAGGTCTGACATGAAATTGGCACCTCTGTCAGTCAGTATTTCTTTTGGGAAACCTACCTTTCTGAAAATCTCTAACAAAGGATTTGCCACCTTTTTTGCCTCAATGAAGGACAGAGCCACCACCTCAAGGTATCTGGTAAAATATCTGGTAACAGAATCTACTACCACTAGGATATAATTCTTCCCTGTGGAACTTGGGGTACTCTGAGGCCCCACAATATCCATGGCTACCCTCTGAAATGGCTCCTCAATCACAGGCAAAGGCACCTAAGGAGGTTTCACCTTGTCTCCTGCCTTACCTACTTTTTGGCACTGCTCACAGCTCCTACAGTACCCTGTCACATCCCTTGCAATCCCAGGCCAATAAAAGTTCTGCATAATATGTCTCTTGGTACACTTTATGCCTATATGCCCTGCAAAGGGAATGTCATGGGCCATGGCTAGAAGTGCCAGACAGTAGGCTCTGGGCACTACCAACTGCTGTATTTTCTCACCCTCTAGCCCTCTCTCAGGTGTCAATTCTCTATACAGTAAACCTTTGTTTCATTATACTGAATACCCTTTTCCTTGAGAATCAGGTACCTTCCTAGCTACCTCCCTCATGCTTTGTAATGTAGGGTCTAACAGCTGAGCCTGTCTCAAGATTCACTCTTTGTAACCCTTCCTAGCTCCCCTTCCACAGGAAGTCTGGTATCTCCTGACAATGGTGCCTCACTGTCAGCCTGGGTAATACTAGTTACTTCTGCCCTTGCAGTCACTTTGTGCAAGGGAACTTCAGTACTCAACAGCAGCTGTGGCCCACCTTGAGTTTCACTGCTACAGGGTAGCTACCTCCCTGAAGTAGCCAAACTGATACAAAAAAGATGAATGCTACATTTCTCTGATCTTTTCCTTAATGTAAATAGTAGAAGAAATGAAAGAAAAATTACTGCGGTGCTATGGTGTAAACAATTAAAATACGATATAATACGCTAATTAGATACTTGTTTAAATAACATAACATAGAAAGAACAGCTAAAGGAAGTAAGGGGATGGGGAGATCATACGTTCTATGGGTAATCATTTCTGTTATGGAATCATAATATTGTACAGGGTAACATATTGCAATATATGAAGTTAATATTGTTTATCCAGGAAGACTACTTATATTAGCTTGTTGTAATAAAGGACGGATCTATAGTAGTTTATGCATTTACATCAGGCAATAAAAGAACACAAGTTTTTCAACAATTTAAAAAAAATATTTGAATGTTAACATGAGTCAGTGATTTTAGAAGAGTTTGTGACATTAGAGTAAGAACAAGAAAAAAAATGAGAGAGAAGTTAAAATATGTAAAAAATGCTTTCCAAATTGTTGACAGTGTGGGAGAGGAAGACACATGTAATTATAAGAAAGAAAAGGTAAGGACAGAAATTGAATTTATTTTTTTATTTCAGACAGAAATTAAAGGGAATAATTCTGACCCTTTTCTTATCATGTAGCAGTAGCTGTGTTTGGAGAGACACAGTTTATTACTGAAGAAGACAAGGGATGTAAGAGATCACTGCTGACAATTACGTGTTACAAGATGAAACACAGATATTATTTATAGAATAATTATAAATGAGAGACTTTTTATAGGAATTAGTTAGACTGGTGGGTTGATTACAAAAGAAAACATAAGACTATATAGCTTAATGTAGAATGTTTGTGGAATAAGAGTAAAAATGAAGTGCTATGAAGAAGAATGATAGAGATTAGAGGAAGTTACAGGAGATACTAATGAGAAGGCAATGATACAACACAATTTATTCTTTATGTTGGATGAAGCAAATAGGTTATTAAGGCAAAAATATTTCATTAAAGGTAGAATGGAAGAGACTAATCATTTTTAAGTAGGCAAATAGAGTTTAGCAAAAGTATACTAATGGAGATACAGAATGAGAACGGTATGATAGTTAAGCAAGAAGAAATAATTAAAGCAAAATCATCTTTTTGAAGCTATGTATGCACAGACACAGATTATACAGGATGTGAAATGGGAAGGTTAAAATGTTTCTAAAGAAACAACAGATATGCTAAGCACAAAAATTACTATTGAGGAAGGATTTTGTACTAGAGAAAGATATACTGATTATGCATTCTACAGAAAAATGAGCAAGGAAGAATGGAAATGTTTTCATAAAGTGATATGCGAGTGGGTAAATCAAGCCATAAAATCAAAGGAAATATATTAAGTTTTATTAGACGTATTTGGAAGAAGTGTAATAAACTTTTAATAACTGGAAAGCCATATCAATTTGTAATTTGGATTACAAAATAGTCATAATGATTTTTCAAATAAGGTTTTCAAATAAGGTTTAATAATGTCATTTTTGTCATTGTTTGTCTTTCGGCTTTTCCCGGTTAGGGGTCGCCACAATGGAACTCCGGTCTGCTAATGATTGGCAGTAGATTTTCACGAACGCCGTGGTGCCAGCTCGACGTTCAACCTTCAATGAAGGCACGCCCATTTACGCATGTCTTTCGAATGCCCACTCAACCATGTGGAGGACAAGCAGACTCCACACAGAAGGCACTCCCCGCACTCCAGCCGAGAATCGAACGGGACAACCTCTTGCTGTGAGGCAACAACGCTACCGCTGTACCACTGCAGATATGTCATAAAAGAGGTAATTGGTGATGGAGTACATGGGATGAAAAAAAAAGGGTAGCAGAGATATGTTGGTTATAGTTAAGGACGTTAAACACAAAATGGCACAAAGCCAAATGGAAGCTAAATGAACCTCATGTTACATTAAAAAGGCTCATAATAATATATGTTACAATCAGTTATGGAATATTTGAAAGTAGTATGATATTCCAGATACGGTTATTAGTTTCTGAATTGTATTTATAAAAATTCAACTAGGAAGATGCTAGTAACTGGTTAAACTGAGAGAATGAATATAAATGTGGGTTTGTCAGGGATGCCGAATATGATACATTTTAACTTGCCAATAGATGCTTTTAAACAAAAACTACAAAGAAATAATTGTGAGGTAAATTTGATTTACAGGGAGTTAGGGAAATTGCCTTTAATGATATGCTCTGATGTTATAATAGTTAAAAAGAAAGTATGGGTTAACGTTGTTATGATGGATTTGTGTATTCTTCTGAAGATAAATGGATTAACTTAAATAGAGGAAAAAGTAAAGGATATGGAAAAAAAAAAGAAAATAGGTGACTTGTATTTGACTAGGCATTATATTGAAATATTAGGCATTAAAATGAGAGGCTGATCATACTAAAACAATAGTGATTTAATACAAGATGTCAATGATTTAATTGTTGTATAGAAATCATATGACTTATCTTTTCAAAAAGAAGTTAACTTAATGCATTTAGATATATTATGAAATCTAGGCTACTTAGGTATTTATATTTCCAGGAAAGCTTGAAAAGGATCTAGCAGAAGTTGTTTTTCATGCAGTTTGGTGCTCTAGATTAAATTATGTAAAAAGAGGTATTGTATGCAATAGAAGAGATGCAGGACATTGGGTTTAATAAATCCACTTTTTTGTGTGACGGTGCTAAGTGCATTTATTTGGGATATTTGATGTAATACAATATAAAGAAAAGGACATTGTGACTAAAATATTAAGTGTAAATTTTGAACAATTTTCAAATTCCTACAATCCAGGAAGTGCAAGAGAAACAGATGAAAAAACTGAATGAGAAGCTATTGAATATATAAATAACATAAAAAAGAAAAGGCATATAATGGAACTGACAGAAAATAGGAAAAGTTGATATGAAAATGCTATGGATACATGTTATAGAAATGACCTTTGATAGCTAAGAGAAGATGAAATCAAAGCGTATATTATAAATAGGAAAATATACGGATATATTAAGGAATGTAAAGATTTTTTTACGTATGGAGATAGCTAATTAATATACTTCTAGTAAAGTCAGGCATGATGTGCAAACACCTATACGAATGGTTATGTGTGCAGCAGGGAAAGAACTGTTGAGTATTTTTAGAAAGTGAAAGAAAAAAATATTCTGGACAGGAATGGGAGATAAATGGAATATTGGAAACATGAAATAGCAAATGATTTTATATACTTATATAAAGCAATTGAAAAATATAAGTGAAAGATAATGGATAAATAATTGTTTGCATATATCTGTCATGGTTGGTTGGCTAGATGCAATGAAGTTTTACATAATAAAAATAGGATGACAATAAAATAAGATATGAAAAGTTTTAAAAATCCACAAATGCCAACAGGTGATCATTGCAGACACATAAAACCATAACTGGCAATAAAGAACAACTATCCAAAGTTTTATTAAGCGCTTTCATACTGGTGAATCCAGTACTTCATCATAATAAAAAAACACACATACCACGAACCTTAAATACATGACCAATCACTGAACAATTAATTAGTATACAAGTGATTTAAAGGTACAGTGATCACTTGTTGGTATTTGTGGATTTTTAAAAGTTTTATTTTGCCTACAGTTGTCCGCTGTTGTTTTGGTTTTACTAGTTTTGATTATTACAGCGGCTCATGTATCACTGAGGCACAAGTGTTTTTCCTACATTTGAGTAGAAAACACATAGTTAACACTATTTTTGTTTCTACTTTTATTAACTGGGCACCTTTCAGTACATCCGAATGTCAGTTGGGTATTTTCCCATATGGCGGAAACTCAAGGCACGAGTATTTCAAATGGAGAAAATGGCACCTTTCTACAACCTTTAAGTGACACTCCACAGCATTCTTCTGGGGAGAATAATCTCTCCCAAATGGTGAAACTACTTTCTCCACAGGTTTTGCAGATGCAGAACTCGATCAAGAGACCACATTTCTCAAGAGCCTTTGGGTTAGGCTCTCAACAACCATTTAGTGTGACATTGGAACTGAATGACGGTATTGTGAGAGTGAAAAAGCAACATTGAAGACCGGAATGGCTAATACTATTGGAACTGACCCTGATTCAATCCCTTGTGCACTGCAGGAGCTTAACCCCGCAGATAATGCAAAAGGCCTGGACATGTAGTTGAATAGAACATTTTCTTTCTGTACTGACAATGGCTATATGAGGGCTATGGATTCCTACACTAATAACTGGCAAGATACACTATGCACATTTGAAAGAAAATGAAGTAAGGTACGTGCTTTACAATGTGACAATGCTGTTTTGACAGAATCTATAAAACAAAAGCACATATCTAAAGGCCTCCACATGTTCAAATTTACGAATGGATTATTGAGGGGACAGAAAGAACTTGATGAGCTGCTATGTACGTTTGATAAACACAAGATAGAATTAATGCAGTTTATAATCAGAAGTAACAACAGCTCAATTAATGAACTTTTAAAAGAGATAAATGATTTAAATAGTGTGTTACTTAATTATGTTTCTTTTAATGGATTTGAGGCTCAGTATAATTGTATATTCATCCAGGTTGAAGAACAAAGAAAGCAAAATATGAATAGAAAACAAAAGAAGTTATCCAGAGACGAAAATGGTTATCTTAATAACTCTGCATACCCACTACCTAAGGATTATACACAGAGACACTGTGATTCTGATAATGAATTAGAAGTAGAAGGGACAGCAGGTGGTGGTCATGGATCTAGAAATATAGACAGGAATAATTCTAACAGTGCAGCTTTTAATAATATACATGAGAGTAGAACCGATTTTGATTACAATCAAGAGTACCCCCCACTTAGAAGGTCTGAAAGGATTTGGAATAAAACACGGCAAAAATAACAACAATTTTTTTACCCAAACCTCAGGGGAGGAGAGTACAACACCATCAAGGATCGAAACAACATTGGAGAAAGGACAGCAACTATTAGCTGAGAATCAGATAATCTAACCCTTTGGTGGTAAAATGGTGAGCCATAAAGGTTTTAACATCCTTAATTATACTGACATGGAGGTAGAACCTTGTCACTTTTCATTATTACAAAAAGGGTTAAAATTTGTACCAAACCATAAAAGTGACATAGTCAAAATATTGACAGAATTAAAACTTTTCACCAGAAAACTTAATTTTAAGTTGTTATTTAAACAGGGGGAAGGAATAGAACTTCCAGATAATAGTTTGAGACAGAAAAGTAATTTTAACCCTCCACTCCACCCTACAATAATAGGTTTCGAAAAAAATTGCACCCAAGAGATTTATAGATCATATCACTCTTATACTTCTAAGTTTTACAACCTGAAAGAATGAGTCGTCTTTATTGTATAATTTAAGAAATAATCATAACATCAGGGTGATGAAGCCTGATAAAGGTGGAGGGATGGTATTAATGAATATGATTGACTATACTGATACTATAGGGACCATGGCTGCGTTTCGCATAGACTACAGAATACATGCAATAATCATCATTTAGCTAAGGATTATTCTGCCTGACAGTGATATCACCCTGCTCACCCACTGCTCCAGCATTTTAAAAACTACTCTGCTCTTTCATTTTTTTCTTTGTGCAGTGTCCTGTATATTGAATATACTCACAAGCTCAAGTAATTTTGTCATCCTTTTGTGAAGGACAGGTAACTCAAAATTCTTCAGGATAGGCATGTATGCAAGGATCACTACTGATGCTTGTGGCAGAATATGAGGCCTGCTGCCTCACAGACTCTTTAAAGATCTAAAAAAACTGAGAAAGTGTTTGGGGACAAATGGAGGAACTAACATACAGTTGCCAGTGAGGATTTTTATACTTTTTTAAAAAGAAAAACCCACACTTCCTACATGAATTAACCATCCTCACTTCGTATCTCCTGACCACCATCTCACTCACCAACAAAATAACAAAATAATAAAGCAGATGAAAATTAAATGTACATATTCCCATTCCCCTTCTTAAGTTCCTTTCGCAGAGTTCCATAGATGATTCCACTACTGTTACAAACCTATCTATCCTTCATCCTTAACTCTCCAAACACTTTCAGCGTGAGTCCCCAATGGATGACATGGAAAACTCCACAAATATTATATAATACTATCCCCACTGTTGTTACCTTGTGCATTTATACAACCTCCATAAAAGTCAGCAGTCTATACCGATAGTCATCTAAACTTCTACCTTTCAGAAATTCTGCCAGTTTCTCAGCCATAACATGTAGTATAACCCTCTCTAATTTAATTTCAAGAGTATGGGTACAAATCTTAGTACTGAAATTATATGACCAATGCAACCATATAGTTTCCTTCACTTTTTGAGCACTACTCTATAGTTTAACTATCCGCGGTGGTGCAGCGGTAGAGTTGTTGCCTCACAGCAAGAGGTTCTTCCATTCGATTCTTGGCTGGAGTGCAGGGAGTGCCTTCTGTGTGGAGTCTGCATGTCCTCCCCATGGTTGGGTGGGCATTCGAAAGACATGTGTAAATGGGTGTGCCTTCGTTGAAGGTTGAACATGGAGCTGACAACTTGGTGTTCGTGAAAATCTACTGCCAATCATTAGCGGACAGGAGTTCCGCTGTGGCGACCCCTAACTGGGAAAAGCCGAAAGACAAACAACAACAACTCTATAGTTTACCTCTTTGAGAGTGGTATAGGAAAGGCCTTGGGGGAAGGACAAAGATTTAAAAAGGGAAATACCGTTTTAGCTTAATCTTTGAATTACATTTACAGAGCTAGTTATGGAGAGTTTAGGTATGACAGATATTCACCAATATGCATACATAAAAGTCAGGTCAGTTATTATACGCAACAAGTTCCTCAGTCACAAAGTGATTAGGCATCTGAAATGGATATACAGATGGGCAACATTTTCATCTGCCTTTGTTATAATCTGTCATAAAGTACTAATTGGCAAACGTCTCAAACTAGATAATGGCCTGGTTAGATGACAGGAAATGGCAAATAGAATACAAGTAATGTTTAGAGCAAATTATGGGATATGTCATTGGGGGGTGTGCCACAAGGGTCTGGTTTAGGCCCATATCTCTTCAGTGTGTATATTTCAGATATCATTACTCCATCAAACTTATTTTATGTAGAAGATCTGAAACTGTAGAAATATATATTATACAGAGAGAGAGAGAGAGAGAGAGTTGAAGATTCAAAGATTCATTTGTACTTTATGCAGTGGGCTGAAGAAAACTACATTATAATAAATTCAAATAGGGCAAAGCATATTATTTTTGGACCCACACATTTGCAAAATGTAACAAGTTAGAAAGCAACAAATGTTTCTTTTCAAGGAGATGGAAATCTGGGTGGATGGTTCACTAACTATACAGATTATATAGTTAAGTAACATAGTAAAGTAATGCAACAAAGTTATTGGGTGCATTAGAAAATTTATACAATCAAGAAATGCTGATTTGCTGTAAACCATATTTATAAGTTACACCAGACCCAAAGATAGAGCATGGAAACTGCCTGTGTTTTTCATATATATAAAATATCATTTAAACTGGAAATAATACAAAGAAGGCATACCAAACTGATAACAGCTGAGCACGTATTTCCATATCACAAGACACTTAGGTTCATAGGTTCATAGGGTCATAGGTAAGTACTAGGCTATCTGCCCAAGGGCATTTATAAGCCTAGCCAGAATGTGTTGGCTTTTGCCACTCCCTTAGATTAGTTCCCTGTGCCTCTGTCCAGCAGAGCCATTAGTTCCCTGTGCCACAGTCCAGCAGAGCCACTGCAGTGATATACTTTTTGATATGGATTTTTATGGATGTATACAGACATAGATGGGGGAATTTCTTACTGGTATATAAGGCCGGACAAGGTTAATTTCTGTTAGAGTGCTTAGCAATAATGAGAAAAGAAAATGATGAGGATGTTAAACTCTTAAGATCATTCTAGAAAAATAATGTATTACCTAAGTGATTCTTAGACAAGATGGTGGTGTACTGGAGTAAGATATGTGTGGACATCAGACACAGTAAACATGTTGCATGTTTTAGAATTGATATAGACAAGTTACACTGGGAAACATGTTATAAGGACTGAGAGTTTGCTGAGGTTAATTAAACTTATGCTGTGCTGGCGAGGTCATAAGAAGGCTGACACATGCATATCCACAGCTAGTGCTGTTTGGCTTTACTGGCCTGAATGTATCCACAACGACTTAAAAAGAAAAAGTAAAAAGTTATGGACATACAGAAGCCATGTAGCTGAAACATGATGCCCTTAAGTGGCCATTTGTATATATTCCATGGGCCTCTATTACAGGAGGTTTAAGGTATCACACATGAAAACTCTAGCTTGGATATATAGAATGCTGAAATTCAAAACTTCGAAACCCATATGATCGCAGACCATATGTTCAAAGTTTTTAAATACCGACATTCTGAACGGGAAATCGCATACAGTGTGGACCGGGAGATTTCCCTTATTCTCGCTGTAGTGTAATCTTGGAGTTGATTTATTTAAGTAGGGGGTGTGTGGGGGGGGTGCAGGGGGGCAAAGCCCCCCTGCTATACACAGTTTAATGCATGTTTTTTTTTATTTTTACGGGTCTAGTTCACATTTTCAGACATTCAAATGTTCAATCATATGGTCTTGGCCATATGAATTTCGAACATTTGAGCATTCGGTTATGTGAAGTAGACCCATATATATATATATATATATATATATATATATATATATATATATATATATATATATATATATATATATATATATATATATATATATATATATATATATATATATATATATATATATGGGTCTACCTGAAAATGCCGACAATGAGAACACCGACACTGGAAGATTGACAACGGAGAAGGCAGACAGTTGAGTATCCCGACATTGAGAACACCGGCATGTTAAGGTAAGTGTGCGATAGGAACAGACGTTAGGGTCAGGGTGTGGGTAAGGTAAGTGTGCGAAAGTGACGGAGTTTAGGTTTAGGGGCAGGTTAAGTGAGTTATGGTTAGGGTGCAGGTAAGGTAAGTGTGCGATATTGATGGACTTGAGGTTTAGGGTCAGATTAAGTAAGTTAGGGTTAGGGTGCGGGTAAGGTAAGTGTGCGATAGTGACGGACCTTAGGGTTAGGGTTTGGGTTAAGGTTAGTGCATAGATAGTTGTGTTTGTAAGGTTTAGTGTAGGTTTGTAAGTTTTTTGGTGGGCTTGTCTTGTGTGTGTGTTTTTTGGGAAAGGTATTTGTTTTGTTGTTTGTCGGGATTTTGGTTTGTCGGGCATGTGAAGTTTCATGATTTTGAACTTTTTTTTTTTCGGTGTTTTCGTGTTGGTTATCTCGTTGTCGGCGTTCTGCGTTGTTGGCATTTTCAGGTAGACCTATATATATATATATATATATATATATATATATATATATATATATAAGGGGTAGCTCTAACCCTAACCCTTCTGCTACCCCTTACCCTACACAATACCACAAAAACCGTTTCCCTCACAGTACCACTATTCAGACAAGTTATACTTGAAGGCACATTACCTTACCAAAACCACTTTCCCTAACAATGCCATTACACAAGACACCCCTGCTTGCACACACACACAGACCTCATGTATAACAACACATATAGAAACAGTAAAACTATCACTTAATCTAGCCTTTACTCTAACCCTAACTTTGAAACACTAGTAGAGACACTCATATCCCCTAACACACACTTGAAGTGCTAATCCCTAACCCACAGACACTTGTACACACAGTCTTATCCCTAATGCTAAAGCTTTTGGTTTGTCTGAAAGCTTCGGCCTTAGGAAAAAAGCCCACTCACTGTCATACAAGCACAATACATACTATTAAGGCACAGTCCTTTTTCCAATACATCGACAATACATTCTGTTGACACAGCAGGCTTGAACAGTAAACACCACACATGGTTGAATGACAGTTTTATGGAATTCATTTTGATAAGAATAAAGGGAGATGTGTTTTTTTTGTGAGGCTGAATGATACCAGAAATGGGGTAATTTCCCCCTTTCTCCAATATTATATTATCTTACAGTTGGGATATTTAAGTTAGCAGGGGATGAGGGATACAGTACTTCACATGGGGGTTCAGGGGGCTTGCCTCCCCAAATAATTTACTGTTTTTTTTGGCTTTCATACATTTTTTGGTGAGTTATTTTCAGTGGAATGGACTCTCTCATGTACCTATATATAGATACAAATATAGATTTATATATATATATATATATATATATATATATATATATATATATATATATATGGTATACATGCATTTAGTCACTGAAACAATCTCCGAACGTTAGTTTTTCTGAACTGGAATGTCGAATTTTAAAGTAGCAAACTGTCGGAATGTTACATTAAACACCGAATGCAACATTTCCAACCACTCTACCATGTAAACAAGCACTACCATGGGTCAAAAGTGGGGGGGTATTGTGTGTTTCGACTATCTCCGATTTGGACATATGAGAACATGCTGCACTGCTTTCAACATTTGGTACGTCCATCGACAAGGTAATGGATGGCTAAATCCATGTATACTATATATCATTATCTACATATATCATCTCTACATATATGTATATGTGCCATTTGTTTTATTGGCGAAAGCTTTCGTTACTTGCCAGTTTTGCTAAGGTATTTCATTGGTGGTGAGGTTGACTGAATTATACTGCATTCAAACTTCAGGATGTCAACTGTAACATAATGCAATAGTTTTTCCCATTTTTGCAGTTGTATAACACTGGAGTGAGTTTATGTTAGACCAGGGGTTATGGTTATTGAGTCACTGTATCAGGAGATGTGGATGGCATAAAAGGAATTGTATTTATAATTATTGGTGATCACAAATGTAATGCTATTGTTTATATTTGCTGTCAGTGTGTTTAGATGATTTATTTTCAGTTTACTTCATCATCTCTGAGATTTATTAATATTTTGGGTTTTGATAAATGTCATCAATGATAATTCATTACTTGCCTGCTTAATTTAGTCAACATGAAAGCTGAGTGACAGTTGTGTGAGACTGCATTATCAACAGGGTTGGGGAATATGCCCTTTCCCCATTATTATGTGATCTCAGAGTTGGAATATTTAAGTAGCAAAGGGTGCGGGGGGCTTGCACCCAGCTAAAAACATGTTTTTTTTTGCATGCTTCAAAGTTTTTTTTATGGAAAGAAGCACATTGTTTTGTCTATGTGCAGTTATCAACCTTTTTTGTCAGCCTTTTAATACATGCATACATCCCTTTTTCTTGATCCTGCCCTCTTCATTCTGCACTATGAAAAATGTATAGCATTTATACTGAACTTTTTCAGCATTTTGACAGGTTCAGTGTTTACCAAATTTCTCATATTCTTTTCCTCTTTTAAGCCTCCAAGGCTGCCACAATCCAGTAATGCTTATAACTTGCATTCATACCTCTTAGCTGTCCTGATTTTTACCTTGTAATTTGATCTGTTCCACACAAAATTTGTGGTTTTCTGGCAAATCACTTAGGATTGAAGTCACTAAATAATGACACACATTTGAGTTTCAGACTTCACATCTCTCAGAAAAATGAACGCTAGCACAAATCCTGTAATTCTATCAACTTTCTAAGTTTATAAGAGGATTGTTTAAAATGTGTGCCTATTGTGCAGATGTTTGTGCTAAGAGGTTGAGAGGTATACATGCGTTTGATACCGAAGTACAATATTTTCACTTTCGTTTCCTTTCTTTTGTTGAACCCATGACTATTGTCCACATGGTTATATCACAGATTTACTCATCAGAAGTACATAAGTGACACCTGCTTACTTAGCTTCAGGTTCTTAGTTTGCCCTTATTTGCAAATAAGTTTCATTCTGTAATCACATCGCATCTAAAATACATAGCAGATATTGCAAAACAGCAGGACCTGGTTTTGACCTCTGCCTTTACAACTGATGTCATACTCCTTTGCTGAAACAGCTTAAGGTAATACACTGAACCCTTCAAGATCCTTAGTACGCAAGACTCTGTGAAGTGAAGTTTTAGAGAATCAAATGTCTCGCTGAAGTCTTGTTTATTATTTGTGGTAGGAGAGCATTCAGTTCTCAACCACTGACTCAGTATTCAATCAGGATGGTCTAAATAGAATCCCTCCTAAAATCCCAGGATGCCAGCTAAATAGCTGGAAACATGACCCACCAGGACCAATGGAGTCACTTTCCAACCATAGCCTCAAAACAGGCTTTGTACTATGAGTATGGAGGACTGCAACAGTTACCCACTTCACAAGTGTAGACTGTTAAATCACCCCAGAAACTACAGATCTATTAGTTTGACTAGTCTAATATGAAAAGTCATGGAATGAATTATGATGGAAATCAACAAAGATATAGGCAAGGTTTAGACATTGGATGCAACCCAGTTTAGCTCTGTCAAGTAAAGGACATGCATAATAAACCTGGTGGACTTCTTTGAGAAGGTCACTAAAGCATGGATGTGGGGGAAACAATGCATACCAGCTACCTGAACTTGGCAAAGGTATTTGATACAATACCACACTCGGGTATAGTTGAAAAATATGTGTTCAGGAGAGACAAATGTATCAAGAACATTTTGGAGGGAATGAGACCTACTTTTAAGACAAGTAGAAAAGTGGGGAATTTTCAATGTAATTCTTGTTCTTTTTCTTAATATCTAATGGAAACTGATGATCATTTTAGGGTCAATGGTCAAACCTTGAACATTAGAGGCCATGATAACTGTAACACCAAAAGAGTTATATACATGACTAAGTGTCTAGAATGTCCCATTTTCTACATAGGCAAAACTTGTAGGAAATTAAAAACAAGAATGGGAGAACACCTAGGGGACATTAGACACTCTAGGTTAACAAGTGCATTATTTAGGCACATAAATGAAAACCAAACGCATCATTTCAAATTTTTAGTTTTACAGCAGTTAATGGAAGATGAAAAAGGGGGTATTTTAGATTTACATTTAGATTTAATGGACTTGAGATGGCAATTGTTTATGAATGCCTCCTGATATCCAGGCATAAATGAGACTATTAGTATTGCCAGTGTTTTGAAACTTGATCAAATTTCAGGATAGTTTTAAGAGGTAAAAGTTAAGAGAAATATTTATGTATAACTACCTAGTGATGGGGTTTAGTTTAATATTGTGTGTTTGATTTGAAATGGTTTTAAATGTAATTTTAGTAACTAGTTTTTAATATGAGCACAATTCTTGTGAGTATTGCTTTAAATTTCAATTATTGTACAAATTGATTAATTGAAAGGGGTATTTAATTTGGTTGGGTGACTGTAATGTTTCTTTGTTCTGAGGAAGTCTGTAGTGGAGAGGAAAGCGCTTAACGTTTTGTTAATAAATTTTGTTGTCCTTTGGATTGTTCACATCCTTCTGCTTTTATTCTATAGTTGAAAAACTCACTGACTTGGGCATAAATCCCTACATAACTCGTTGGATTGTCAGCTGGCTCACAGACAGGGCCCAGGAAGTCAGGATTGGTGATATCACCTCCAGTAAGAGACATCTACTTCTCAGAGATAAAGGCTAATGTCAAGGTACTTTGGCTGACCAGGTTCACAGATGACTGCAAAGAGGGAGCTATCATAGATTGCTTCATAATGCAAACATCTTATAAGAGGGTCTAACATAGACAAATGACTGGTGACAAAGTCATAGATTAAAACTCAATACCAAGAAATGCATTATAGTGCACTTGGGAAATCTGCCACTGAGGCTAATTACTCCATCAACAATACACCCCTAAGAGTTGACCCAGCAGTCAGGGATTTGAAAACATATGTAGACAGTAATCTAGCCTTTGACCAACATGTGGCCAAGGGAGTAAGAAAATCATTCTATGTTGACCAGTTTGTAAGTAAGGGCATGACATCCAGGTAAAAGAAAGTCATATTGACACTTTATTTGATCCTTGTCAAACCCATTGTTGAGTATAATGCCCCCTTCAGCATGAACCTGACCAAACATATGCAACAGTTGGAATGCCCACAAAGGTTTCTTACCAGGAGAATCCAAGGTATAAACACATTGTCCTAAATGGATCACCTTAAAGACCTATTTCTATACTCTGTCTCCTACAGGACACTGAGAGGCAATCTATGCCCTGCATGCAAGGCATTCTTAGATGCAGCTCTGATGGACCTTTTGCACATCTGCAAAATGAACAGCATCAGAACCACTAGATCAAAGAATTTAAATTTTACTTGTGACATAAATAAGTCATGTTGGTTTGACAGATATGTGTCTCAAAGGATCCCCATGATCTGAATCAGGCTCCCCATCCATGTAAAGAAGGATTAATCCCCAACCCTATTTAAGGTGACCTTGACCAATGGATGGTAAATTGGAAATTTATCCTGGGTCTGGCTCCCCATGTCTCTGATAGACAGAGGCAGACCGTAATGCCCAAACTAACATAACCCCCATATAACCTCTAGAAACTTCTTAACTAACATACCCCCCTCCTAATAAATCTGCAAGATACACAGGGTCACACTCAAGTTGGATTACATAGCTAGGCTTATAAAGGCACTTGTGGTCATTAGCTTAGTAAATAAATGTGAGCTATGATCCTAAGAATGCCTATGGGCATTTATTTATTTGTTGGTTGCAGTTGTGACAAAACTGATAGTGTTTTCTTTTTTTTTCCAAGAAAGCTCCCTCATTAACTTCATCTTTATTTCTATGCCCGAGAAGACGCTCCTAACAAAAACAGGTTAACAACACATAAACTGCAACATTGCAATGTATCAGTGAACAAATTGCATTGCAACACATCAGTGAATAACTTAAAAATAATCTAAAGCATTGATAAAAATTATTTGCAGAGGGTTATCTGCTTTGTTTTTAATATGTAATGATAATTCAATGTAAACAGAGCTAAATAAAAGAAAATTCAAATAAATGTGATTCTAAAGATTGCTTTAAGCCACTCAATGTCAGAGACCTTCTCAGCCAACCTGGTAACAAGATATTATTTTTCTTAACTTTAAATTTGTTGACAGAGGTACAGTCTGATTCCAATGACTCTATTTCAATCTCAGCGTGGGAGTACAAAGACAATAGATACATGACATCATATATAGAATGAAAAACAAAGGTCAATATTTACATACATTATGCACAGAGTGAATAAGAAATGTGTTGCAATGTAGAAAGAATCACAGTGAACAGTAATTACAAGGAGAGAAGTCCTACAGATAATATTAAAGCTTGTGAGTTTGAATTTACCATGTGTGAAAATATCAGAACATGCCATGCAGTGGAAAGTCGGGTACTATGGCACAGACCATAATAGGCATATGCCCCAATCTCAGAAAAATCAAGACTTGCCAACAGAACTTCCAGCAGCCCTATAAAGTAGTTGCAGAGATATGGCTAACTGTTACACTGTCAACAGATCCTGCAGGTACTTGGAGCCCAAATAATGTAGGATTACATACACCAGTACAAGAACATAATGAATTATACATTGCCTAATAAGCAATCAGTGAAATTCTCACAGAATAGGGTGATACTTAGGGATCCCTGCAAGTAGCCAGAATGTGAAATTCTGATTCAGCTACAGGTTTTCAAGCTGCATATCAAAAAGTACTAGGTAAAGGGCATTTTTGTAGCCAATTCTAGAATAGACTAGGGCATGAACCCCTATAAAGAGATCCATGGATGGTATCAGGTGCTTGGTAAGGGTAGTATTCCAGAGATGGAAACAAGCTGAATTGATGACATGAATTAAAACCTGGTCCCTTAATGTTAACACAAAACTCAGACATACATTACAACTTGTTTCTACTATAGAGTACCTCAGGAGACAGGACCCCTAAGTATTTTGATATATGTCTTCTCACCAAATATTTTGATTTCCTATTTGATAAAGTTTGTTAGTTGTTTTGAATACTCTTACATAAAATTTCAACATGCAGACAATTCATTTCCAGGAAAACTTGACATTTTGTTTTCATTTTCAGTGTCAGGTAGTGCAATGGTCTCAGCTACTAGCAGTTATATATTAGGTTTGAGTACATTTTCCCTTGTTAACTCTACTCACTCACAAGGCAGCAAGCCCTGGGCAGGATGCCGCTGCATATGTATATCCATTGACACAACCACCTGGTGTATTAATGAGTAAATATATGAGATATGCAATCGGCTTTCACTGAAAGACATGCAGTTACCAGGAGGCCAGCTTGCTTCTTCACTCAGCTCCCAACCTTTACCAGTAATGGGCACTTAATAGACACTCTGCAACTATGTCAGCAGTTCTTTCTGCTCACAGTGTATTTTTTCTCTCTCATTGTACTCCACTCACCCACACACCATCCCGTAAAATATGCAGACAGATTGTTACAGTTCCTGATTGCCCAGAGTTTGATATTATGTTTCACTTTAAATGCCACTTTCATTGCATGTATTATTCACATTTTTATTTGCATTGCAAGTGTTTTGTATGTGCTATTAGTGGATGTTTGCAACAAAACCTTCAACATATTTTTTCTTTGTGCAGTATTTTTATGAAATCTTTGAAAAAAGCTGTTTGTTGTCTATAAAAAAGAAGCTTTATCTGACTTCTAGTCCACCTGAGTGAACCCAGCACTTGTATTTGTTATTCTTGCCCTTTTGTTTCATTTGTTTGATTTCTTGTGACAATCATTTCTTGCTTTACAATTAATCTGAATCTGTCCATTTAAATATGAACATTTAACTGCAGAGATGTGAAAATACTAGAAAATGCTGCAGTTGATACTAGGGGATGTCAACCATCATATATTATGCACCAAATAAACATAGTTTAAACTGAAGACGGGGTGTAATACCACTGAATTTGTCAATGATTGTGTGCATGCACTAAACGTGTAAGGCTAGGCAGGGCTGAGTTAAAGTGTCACACTCAGATTACTATGTAGCCTGAGAGCAGGGGTTTGTTAACACTAAAACTGTGCAGCTCACAGTAACATACACTGCAGCCTATTTATTTCACCTGACAGCTAATAACAGAGGTTTAAGGGAATGAGTAATGCAGTCACAATATCAGTGGTTCAACACCTGACACACACGCATTTGATGCTGGAAGATCAGAATAGCATGAGTTGTATTCCTTCACCAGGTACTTTTTTTTCCAGGATTAACACTTTTGACTGACATAAGGAGATTGCTGCACTCCTGAATGTGCCCTCCTTCCGATGAAATGTTAAAGTGAAGTCTCATCTGCATAATTAGATGGTAGTTCATGTAGATGTTAAAGGTCCAATCGCACTAATGAAAAACAGTAGAGGAATTTCCCCAGTGACCTGGACAAGTTTCACTTAGTCAGTGTGAATACCACCTCAGATCTCCCCTGAAAATAAGTCCCATGAGACTAATCTGGTCAACAAACATTAGTAAAATGAATACATATTAACAACTACTAATGAAACATTAATAGGTTTGTTTGTGTCTTTCGGCTTTTCCCGGTTAGGGGTCGCCATAGCGGAACTCCAGTCTGCTAATGATTGGCAGTATATTTTTACGTACTGGCTTGCCGGGCCTAACGCACAACCTTCAGCGAAGGAATGCCCATTCACGCATGTCACCACACAGAAGATGCTCTAACTGAGAATCGAACGGGCAACGTCTAACTGTGAGGTGACAAAGCTACCGCAGCACCACCACCGCAGTAATTATTAAACCATTGTCTATTTATATTCTTCTGGCTTTTTCCCCGGTTAGGGGTCACCACAGTGGATTGCCTATCTACTCATGATTGGCAGTGGAGTTTTTACAGTGTTGAGTTGCCAGCCCAGTGCCAACCCTTCCACAGAAGGCACACACATGTATGCACTCACACCTAGGGCCAATATAGAGTGTCCAATCCTACCTACGTCTTTGAGATGTGGGAGGAAACCAGAGGACCCAGAGAAAACCCACATGACCACAGGGAGGACAGGCAGACTCCACAAAGAAGGTACCCCAGATGAGGATCGAACCAAAGAACCTCTTGCTGTGAGGTGGCAATGCTAACCATTGAACCACCATGCCCACCCTTAAACCATTGTCTATTTATACAGATGTTAAATAAGGGTTTTAGTGTTTGCCTTGCAATTTTCCCATTCTTTTTGTTCACTGACCTCTTTTCACCTCCTGGATCCCACCACTCTCGTCCAGAAGACCTCTGATGTTATGCTGCATGATCAACCTGTATGTCAAATTCTCACTGTAGGCAGTCAGGGTAAGTAACAGCTTGTAGCCCTGCAAAAGGGATATTTATATTTCTGCAGATTGAGAACAATTCATTTTTTTTGTTAAATTCAACCAGCAGTGGTTGCTGGCTGATAGCCAGGGAACATGTTTAGAAGGAGTTATATGAAATGTATAGAGACAATTGGCAGGAAGCTGTAGGCATTTGAAACTGCTGGGGGTGTTACTTTCCCAACTCCTTTTTATTCCTCCTGTGGTATGTCATCCTGAGAAATAAGCTAGAAGGACATTACTAGTGAGTATAAACAAGGCTCGTAAGCCCTACCTAGTCTACTAAAGTACTTAAAGAATCCTCTCCTATTGTAAGATAACACCCTGTAACTTCCCCGCAGTGTATGTTTGTTTTACCACAATGTGACTAAGTCAGTTCTGTCTTCCTGCACATTATATCACTTTTCTGCACTGCTGTGGACACAGAACTATAGGAAATTTTTAAATTACTTACAGTAGGTTTCAAACAACCCAGAATCCTATTGAAGTGTGCTTGCCACGTAAGTCACTGAGTATATCTTTGTCTTATTATTTTGCTTTGCTCTACCTATTTTTTCTGAAAGAATTGCTTCTTATTTATTTGCTTTCACTCCATTGCTCCTCATATCACCAGTCATGTTAACCTAGTGCAGTAAAGTACAGTTTTGTACCTACCATAAATGTAGATGTCCGAACTGGATAGCATCTGCAGTCATAACAACTGGGTTGTCCTGTCGTCAGGCAGCCCTTCGGATTCCAAAGTCTGGGTCCGGCTGATGTCGCACTTCACCCGACGTCATCTCTGCTGGTCTTCGGGTATAAAGGCACCAGCCGACGCCATTTTCTTCAGCGTTTCTTGCCCCAGATGCCAGTTGCCCTCTTGGAAGGCTTAATTTTGGGTAAAAATGCCAATGTTTCCCAAAGGATAGAAGGCAAACACAAAAAATAAGCATGTATGTACATATATACAAACAAATACACCATAAAAGACTCCCCCCCAGCTGGTAGGTATTAGGAGGGTAAATACCCTAGGAGTACCACAGAGGGAAGGAGGAGGGTAATCCTGACTGCAGATGCTATCCAGTTCGGCGATCTACATTTATGGTAGGTACAAAACTGTACTATGTCCTTCATGGATGCATCTGCACTCATAACAACTGGGTAGAATACCATAGCCAACTAGGGGAGGAGGAAGAATAGATTATGGTGTGGTTAGGATCCCTTGCAGTACAGCAGTGGCAAACCCTGCTCGGGATCTGGAATACAGAGGTAAATTATAATGCTTGGCAAATGTATGCACTGAGGTCCAAGTAGCCGCCTCAATAATGTCCTTGGTTGCCACAGAAGGCTGTGGTAGTGGCTGTTGCTCTTGTAGAATGAGGTTGTATGTTCTGTGGAATTGGTTTTCCATGGAAGGAGTAACAGAATCGTATGCAATTTCCTATCCATTTGGAGATTGTCTGTTTGGAAATTGCTTTTCCTTCCCTTCCTGTTGCATAGGCTACAAAAAGCTGGTCAGTTTTTCTGTTACTTTTGTTCTGTCCAGGTAGTAGCGTAGCTGTCTGTGTACATCCAAGGTATGCAGCATTCTTTCCCTCTGTTTTGTGGGTTGGGAAGAAGGTAGGTAGGTGGATTGCCTGGTTTAAGGACACTCTGGATACCACCTTAGGCATAAATGTAGGATTAGTCCTCATGGACACTCTGTCTTGGTGGAAGATTAGGAAGGGTTGTACTGCCATTAGGGCCTGAAGTTCAGAAACCCTCCTTGCTGAGGTTATTGCCAGTAGGAAAGCAGTTTTCCATGAAAGATGCTGTAGGTCTGCTGTTGCTGCTGGTTCAAAGGTGCAGTGTCAACTTTTCTAGCACAAAGTTCAAATCCCAAGCTGGCAGTGGTGGTTTCCTAGGAGGTTTTACATTCTTGATCCCTCTGAGGAACTGCCTGAGTAGAGGATGTGAGAAGACAGGTGGATCAAAGCTGTATTCTGCTGAAATAGCTGATGCATGTATCTTGATGGAGGAATAGGACAGGCCTGTATGTAGAAGCTCTGCCAAGTACTCCAGAATGTTAGCCATATCTATATTCGACATATCCTTCCCTCTTTCAGCACTCCAAATGACAAACCTTTTCCATTTCCCTGCATAGTTCCTTCTTGTTGAAGGTCTGCGGGCTTCAAGGATAATGTCTTTAACCCTTTGGGAGATCTGGAATAGTTGCTGCTATGTGATGTGCCATGCAGTCAGCTGCAACGTTTTAGGTTTGGATGCATGATGCTGTAGTTGTTCTGAGTTAACATCAAAGGCATCAGGGGTATTGACCACATTTTGTCCCGAGACATGCTCCTCAGCAATGGGTACCAGTGTTGTCTTGGCCAGTCTGGAGCTATCAGGATTATCCTTGGACGTTCCTCCTTGATTTTTAGTAATACCTTGTGTATCAAGGAAGAGGTGGGAATGCATATGCTGTCAGGCCTTTCCAACTGAAGGAGAGGAATCCACTTTCGATGCTAGTGGATGGAATGTCCTTGTGCAGAATTTTTGAGCTGGTGGTTGAGAGGGAAGCAAATAGATCTATCTGTGGCATTCCCCATTTCTTTGCGATGGTCTTGAAGATGTCCGGGTGTAGCATCCATTCGTGAGCATCCGAGGTGGTTCTGCTTAACATGTCTGCTAGAGTGTTCTCCTTTCCCGGTACAAACATTGCCTGTAACTGGATGTTGTAGCTGAGTGCCAGGTTCCAAAGGTCCAAAGTCATTCTGCATAGGGGTATGAATGAGTGCCTCCCTGTTTGTTGATGTACCACATGACTGTGGTGTTGTCTGTCCTTATCATCAAATGGCCTTCTTTGAGAAATGGTCTGAATTTTTGGATTGCCAGTTTTACTGCCAGCATTTCTTTTAGGTTGATGTGCAGGTGAAGCTGGTCCTAAATGCCACAATCCTTGCACGCATTTGTCCAGCATGTGAGCCCCCATCCTAGGTCTGAGGCGTCTGTTGTGATGGTTTGGCTTGCTTGATATTTGTGAAAGGGTAAGCCTGGGTTTGACTGGCATGCTTGAGCCCACCATAGGAACTCCTGTTTTAGGCATGGAATTAGTGGAATTTCTGCTTCTAGGCTGTGCCTGTGTTGGGACCATAAATTCTTTAGGTACCACTGTAGTTTTCTCATATGCAGTCTGGCATGTGGAACCAAGATTATGCATGATGCCATGAAGCCCAAGGCCTGCAGAACTTTTCTTGCTGTTAGCTTGCTGTGGTTTGTTAGTGCCAAGAAGTAAAGAGGGAGATCTTTTGTTTTTCTGCAGTTAGGAATGCCATTTGTTTTACTGTGTCCAATTCGCCCAAGAATGTCCTTGTTTGGGATGGAATCAGCCTTGATTTTTGCAAATTGACTGTGTATCCCAGTGCTTGTAGCAAGTAAATGACCCTTTGTAAATCTGTTGTCAGCTTGCTTTTGTTGTCCCCTTGTAGCAGGCAGTCGTCCAGGTATGGATAAATTTGGATTCCCTGTAGTCTGCAGTGGCGATTACTGATGCCAGGCATTTTGTGAATACTCTGGGCAGTAGATAAGCCAAAGGGCAATGCTGAGAATTGATAGTGCTCTGATCCTGCAAGAAATCTGAGGTATCTTCTGCAATTTGGTCGAATGGGGACGTGCAGGTATGCCTCCTTGAGATCTAGAGTTACCAGCCAACACTCCTTGCCCAGCATGGGAAGAAGTTGCTGTAGGGTCAGCATCTTGAATTTTGGGACAATGATGTATGTGTTTAAGGTGGACAGATCGAGAATAGGTCTCCAACTTTTTCCTTTCTTGGAACTAGGAATAGTCTGGAGTAGAATCCTTTGCCTTGTTCTGTTATTGGTACTCTTTCCACAGCTCTCATCTTTGTTAATTGCATTATCTGCTGTAGAGCTTCTGTTTTTGATTTGGAGGTAGGTTTGGCATTCCTCTTTTGACTGGTATAGTGTGGAAGTGGAACCCGTAACCTTGGTCTATGGTTTGCAAAATCCACTTGTCTTTTGTGATATAGTGCCAGTTCTTTGAAAATAAGGTTAATTTTCCGCCTAAGGGTGCTGCTATTTGTTCCCTGGTAGGCGGAGTTAGAATCAAGTCACTGTGGTTGCCCTGTTGTAGTGGTAGTGGCTGTGCCTGTGGCTCTGTTATTACCTTGCCACTGTCGTCCTCTGTAGGCACCCCCTCTGGATTGATTTCTGCCTCTGGAACGTCTATTCCTGCCCCTTTGGGATCTTGTGGAGTCAGGAAAGGACCAATTTTTGGCAGGCCAGTTCCTGCTAAACCTTGGGGGCTGAACCTGCAAGAAATCTTTAACCGTTTGTACAGATTTTGCCTTTTCTTCCATTTTCTTCATTACCTGCTGGGCAGGTGTACCAAACAAACTGGTCTTATCCATAGGAGCATCTAATAACTTAGCTTTAACATGATCCGGTAAACTTGTTCCTTCAGCCATGCATGTCTTCTTATCACTGTGCCAGTCATGGCTGATCTAAATGAAGCCTCCAGTGCATCATAGCCACATTTTAAGGAATGGTTACTAACCTGTTGTATGTTATTTACCATTTCTAATAGATTTTTCTTATCTATGGAGTCATCAGAGGATAGCTTGTTAGTTAACTGATCAAGCATAAACTCTTGGTATTGTGTCATGTGAAACTGACAGTTTAAAGCTCTAGCTGAGAGAGTAGCAGAGGTGTAAACCTTTTGCCCCATCTGTCTAAAGACCTGGCTTCCCTTTCAGAAGGAATAGGGTTTTTGCTGTGGTTGAGGCTACTGCCTTAGGGCCCTGGGATATAGTTTCGGGTCTGCAAGTGGGGCCTTGTATAGGTGATGATGAGTGTCTGGCACCCTGTAAAATCTATCTGGTTTGGCAGGTGCTGGAGGTAAAGAATCTGGTGCAGTGCAAACATCATTAAATGCATCGTCCACAACAGAGAGGACAGGAGGTATAGCTAAGGGCCTGTGTTGTGGTAGGTGCAGAAAAGTCCTAAGTCTTTTCCTGGAGTCTGAAAAATCCTGTTCCTGCCATTGGAATTGTTCTCTCATGGCATGTAAGGTTTCCCCAAAGGAGAATTCTTCTGGTGGGGAAGCAGCTGGAATGGATTCTTCAGCATCTGAGTCCTCAAAATTGGAGAAAGGAGCCTCTGGCTGGTCTGTAATATCTGAGTCTTCCAAGAGAATCATCAGAGGACACAGGCTCAGGGGCTCTGCTCTAGGTCTCTTTTCTGGGGGCTGAGAGGCCCTGTCTGGGTGAGATTGAGATCCCTAATTTAGGATATTAAATCTTCTGCCAGAGTAAGCATTTGTGAACTAGAAGTGGGCCTGGTTGAGGGGGTTTAACAGGCACTGACCTAGTAGATTTGGCTGCTTTAGCCCTGGCGAAGGCCTTAATAGACATGGCTGCAGGAGGCCTAGCAGCACCACGTGCTGGGGTAGAGACATCCAAAGGGATGGTGTCTGATAAGTCACTAGTAACCACTGTAGTAGGTAAAATTTCTGAGGCCGATTCAAGTAAGGTAACCGAACCTCAGTAGTAGTCATTGATTCGCTGTACTCTGATCAGTTTTCTTGGTTTCGGTTTGCTTAACCATGGTTTCGGCCGAAACCGCGGACCGCCAGTGTCGGTCTTTCTTTGCGTTTTTAACAATTTGGGTAGTCGGAGGATCCGACGGCATAATGTACGCAAATTCAGAGCCGAAAAACTGTTCAGAAAACTCAGACCGACGTCTAAGCGTTCGTCGGTTGAAAGAAGCACAGGCCGAACAAGCTGCTACGTCGTGGTCTGGGCCTAAACAAGGCAAACAGTAAGAGTGGAAATCTTTATGAGGTATTTGTTTCCCACAAGTTAAACAGTTATTGACTTTTTCTGACATCAGCTGAGGCAAGAAAGAGTCCCCAACGGGGTACTTAGCTTTTAGAAGTCTTCGAAGGAGTATTCGGTAGTAGTAATCTCTGGATCTGACCGACCGGCACTTGCGAACAGCTTCTGCTTCGGGCGCCACGTGGCAAGAAAGACTGAAGAAAATGGCGTCGGCTGATGCCTTTATACCCGAAGACCAGCAGAGATGACGTCGGGTGAAGTGCGACATCAGCCGAAGCCGGACCCGGACTTTGGAATCCGGCCGACCGAAGGGCTGCCTGACGACAGGACAACCCAGTTGTTATGACTGCAGATGCATCCATGAAGGACATCCTACCTAGTCTGCATCTCCAGCTTTCTTTTACAACTGGGACTGCATTTTAAACCTGTTGATTAGATTTGTTGATTAGATTTGTGCATGCTCGTACTGAGAGTTTTATTGTATTAAACTGATACCACTATGTTGATATAATTTCAAAGTCAACTCTGCGCATTGCATAATTGTCTGACAGATACTCAGCTTTTGCCCAAGCACTACCTGATTTTTTACTGTTCAGATTTTTAGGTTATAATCTGTGCAGCTACTTAGGGTCAGCCTGATAGTCTTTGATTGTACAAGTACTATTTGATTTATACTGGAGCATATTGGTCTAGGTTACAACTGCTTTTTTTTAGTACATTACTATAACACTGTGCTGCAGGGTTTAGTAGTTTGGTACTGTTGCTCATTTTACTGCATATTCAGACTGTTCCTTAACGGCATTTTATTTTAATGTTGGTACCCATCTATAGTCATTAAGTTGTTTCTTCTTTTTCTTACAACTAAACAGTTTCTCCTCTCGTATTTTCTGTATGAACTCTGCTATCTCCCTCTGCTTTACCTAGTTCTCCACTCATCCTGATACTGATGCTTATATTTTTTCTCTTTTTTATTACAGTTAGCCATCCGCTACAGCAGCTAACCTGAACAGAGCCCCTTGTGTCCTTCAGGACTGAATACAAACCAGCTCCTCCAATCAAAAGAAAACAAGAAATACATCCATATACTGCTGTAAAGTGTATGTTCCCATTTTAGTCTCAGTGTTTACTATACAATTTTCACTTTATGGTTATATCTCTGCCTGATATAGTGGAGGCTCGCACACTAACGGGAGTGCTGGTACCCTGTACTGCCCCTCTCCTGCTCCACTTTTTCCCTTCTCTCTCAAAACTGGTACACTTTTCCAAGCTAAGTGACTGCCTTGTACACTAAATTAGTTTTGGCTTCATTTAAGCTCTGCCTACAGCCAGTCCCCAACAGCTTAAGTGCACCCTTCCCTGCCAGCACTTACCTTGGCAGGATACCTGACTAATAGTTTTCTGCAGGACTTTTCTCTCTTCATCGTGGGGAAACCCGCTCCATTCACCCTCACTTTGCTCAGGCTCACTCCCTATACTAAATCCAACAAATCTGATCTTCTTCTAATCAACTTCAACCTGTGAAGTATACTTAATAAATGTCATGATTTCCAGGCTGCTATTTCTTTCTACTCCCCAGTAGTGGCAGCTGGTTACTTCAAATCAAAAGGGGGCTGCAGGACACAGCTGAAGGGGTGGGGTCAATGGAAATAGGTGTGGCCAACTAGAAAGGGGAGTGGCTATGCTCAAAACCACAATAACTGTAACTTCAATTAAATATGCTGCCCTGGGTGCCAAACCATCATTATGAGAGCCCAATCAAGACAAAATTAAGTGTAGAAGAAAAAAATATTTCAGTCCATTGGCTGCATGACAGCTTACTTAATATCTAGATGGAAACAAAAAGGTTGTGAGGCATGAAAAAATAAATAACTTTTTAAATACATTACTGGAATTCCAGTCAAAATCAAGTATAAGAAAAACAAGCAGCACTCAACTCAAACCACTTCTCCTTGCACTCCAGTTCTAATTATAATTTATATTCAGCTTTATTAAAGACCAAGTAACATGCTGAAAGTAGCAATCTCTGTGATACCCCCACTTGTAAAAATGTTCCTTATCCAAAAAAGACCTGCTGCCTGACAACGACTATCTACTTGGAAAACATGATCAAAGTAAAAAATGAAAAGCAAACAAGAAACAAGCGCAACATACATTGCTTAAAGGATTACTGCACAGGATATGGACCAAGCATGATAGATTGGCATTCTGTTTAGTTTCAGGGGCGGCTAGTGCTATAGGACTGCAGGACTGCAGCCCCCCCACCTGTCAAAATAAATTGTACCCACTGTCCTGTAAAAGTAAATTGTACCACTGTAGAAAATAAAATAATAAACAAAAATTCATGAGTCCCGGAACAGGTCTCCAAGCATGCATGCTTAGTTCGTGACTGCTGTATTAGGCACTCCAGAACTCCACGCACACATGCGTGCTTAGTTCCTACACTCCCGACTGCTCTGTTAGGCAGTCTGGATAGAGAAGGAAGGGAACTCTGCCCTGCCAGCCCAGAAGTCTGTGCGGTGATGACAGCACAGACTGGAAGACAACTGGACTGCATCGTCCGCAGGCTGGAGGTGCCAGCCTACTCACATCTCGCGGGGAAACCCAGGACAGCCTGCGCAGGCTGCTATGGAGGACATAGCTGCCATGGAGGATCGGGCTGCTTGCAGGGACAGAATCAGGCTGCTACGGATGACTTAATAGCTGGAGGATCGGATCTGCTGGATGGAGGTAGGGTGTGTGTGTGTGTGTGTGTGTGTGTGTGTGTGTGTGTGTGTGTGTGTGTGTGTGTGTGTGTGTGTGTGTGTGTGTGTGTGTGTGTGTGTGTGTGTGTGTGTGTGTGTGTGTGTGTGTGTGCGTGTGTGTATTTTATAAACAAGTTGTTTAGAATCATGTAGAATCATTATGACACCCCAGGGTCAGCCAAGTTCAAACATATTTTTAGGTTTTTAGTATCATGTGGAAATATTAGGCAAGTACAACTATTTTATGGGATGTTAAACTTCAGCTGAAGTCAAAACAGGTCTTGTAGTTATCAAATATTCCTGCCGGGAGACTTTATGACAGCTCACATGAAGTTACATGGTAGTAGGTTTAACCTCAACATTGATTTCAGTGGTTAACTAGTGTCAAGTAGTTCCGGACAAAAGTGTTAAATTGTGCAGATTGTTTTATAATAAAGTCAACTTTCAATGGAAAATTTGCCTTGACTCTTGTCTGTGGCATATATGATTATGTAAGGATTTGTCAAATCCTCATATAATCACATTATAGTTCATTGTAAAAATACACTGACTGCATATTTAATTGAAATACCATGAAAATTCATAATGCTTTTACTCCCCCACCCCCACGTGGAGGCTTTGCCCTCACACCCACAACTAGGAAATAGTCTACAGTTAGGAAAAGGAGAAACTTCCTTAACTCCACTGTGAAGCATGGACTTAAACACATAGAATGCAGAAAGATTGTATGCTTACTTGCAATTAAATAAAAGTTTGTTGCAAGTTTGCACACATACGCACAATCTAGCCTGCAGTAGCAATCAACACTGAAAAGAGCAATGACAAAACATTGATCACTTGGGTAATTACTTCGTATTGGTATGTAGGGGAAGAAGCCCACACACCCTATCACTCAAATGCACTAATTCCACAACTGCTGTACCTCGGAGAAAGAAGAATTCTCCTGTAAAATGCCATCTTGATCTATACAGGGGAAATCACAATAGTTACAGTGCTGTGGTCAAACTTTAGAGGGGTTCCTATTGCAAATGCAGGGACTGAAAGTTTGCTCCTAGGAAGTGTTAAAATTTTAGCCCAATTAAGGGAAAATATCTTAAAGTTCCAAGTTGCTATATCTCAAAAACTGCACTTTGGATAAGGTACAGTGATCTTGAAATTAATATATATAAGTAGCAGGGGTGTGGGTGGGTGCAGTTCAACACATTTGTGAGGTGCAGGGGGATTACCCATGATTAAAAGATACATTTTTATTGTGTAATAGCAACTTTTACAGCTCACTATTACTTCATAGTTTAAGAACATGCATTAAGTGTCAAGTCTTGAATTCCCAACTGGGCACCTACTCTAGAATTCAGTTCTGTAGAGCATCACATTTCTGCCTTTTACACTGCATGCATTTAAGCAGCAGAAATGTGGATGGGTGCAGATCCTCGCACTGGGGAGTTTGGCCTGTATAAAACACTTTTAGTATTGATCATTGCCACTTGTTAAAACTTACTGTACTTTATATCTTTGTGTGATAGTTCCTGTTTAATCCCTTTTAATGAATTTCATTATTTTTGTACACTGTCCTTTCTTTTGAGTTTGTTTACACTGTGTTATATTTTACAGCTACTATTTAGTGGAAGTTTTCTCCCTCGATTCACCACTGAAAATGAGCAATATAACCCAGTTGGACTTTCCACAGTAAATAAAAGCAAGTAAATAATTAAATATACTAACACAAATTTATATATAATATAAAGACATGTACATACACAATCACACACACACGCTTGTGTGCACATTGAACTACTTTAGAAGCCTGCTGTTTGGGACAATAATATTAGAGTAACAGCTGAGAGTACTATGGGCCAGGTGCACAAATTAACAAGGTATGTGTTGTAAGACCTCTTCTGCTGTTAGGATAGTAATGTGTTGTACAAATATAGCCCAGGATGGAGTATAAACTTTTTTTCTCTTCTGGCTAACAAAGACAACAGTAAAAGATGCTGCCCTTCAAGAGAATTACACGAGTACACCCCACGTGATGTGCTCAGACACAGACACATTCTGTCATACTATTGCCAGAGACAGACAGGTAGCACTTTGCCTTCTGAATGTACCTTGCACCCACAGCGTTACATTTAATTGACTGTACAGTAGATGAGATTTAAACTTTGTGTGTACAGTTTCCAATGCTGATCCCACAGCTTCTTATTCCCCATAGGAAGGTACTGACAGTGTGATTTCTATTTGCATACTGACAGTAATTGTTTGTGGGCTTTTCTCTTTCAGTCCATAGTTGTGTGATTACAGTATATTTAAATAAGGAGGTATGGGACTACAACAGGGACTTGTCCTGTCAAAGAAATGCTATTTTTTGTGGGTTTCATCCAGCTGAAACATCTTTGATGTGTTTCACCAGTTTGAAACTTTAGAAAATTTAAACTTGACAAAACATAGTGTGATGCAATGCACCATGGTATCTTTTATTAAGCTAACAGTTAAGGAGGTCATCCCAGAAATGCAGTTGTGCTGTAGGACAGCTTGGGCAGGTTAAATGATGGATTTTGTTAAGGAAATGAATAAAGGGTAAAAAATAAATAAATTGTGTTATACAGCTGTGTACCTGAGAGTTAACCATCATTATAAATGGCATGCTGGGTAGGAATTTATTTTTCATTAATAAACTTGCTGCCTTTACTCTGTAAAGGTGCTTTATCAAACCTAACCGTTTGTTAGCACATGAACAAACATTGTCCTACATTTGCTGTGCAGATGAGCTGTGCAGACATGAAAGTTAAGATACACTGCCTTTTTTTCTGTGCTTCTGCACTTTTCTGTGCTTTTTGGATACAAAATGTTTTTACAAGTGGGGGTATCACAGAGATTGTTACTTTCAGCATGTTACTTGCTACTTTAATAAAGCTGAATATAAATTATAATTAGAACTGCAGTGCAAGGAGGAGTGGTTTGAGTTGAGTGCTGCTTGTTTTTCTTATACTTGATTTTGACTGGCATTCCAGTAATGTATTTAAAAAGTAATTTATTTTTTCATGCCTCACAACCTTTTTGTTTCCATCTAGATATTAAGTAAGCTGTCATGCAGCCAATGCATTGACATATTTTTTTTCTTCTACACTTCATTTTGTCTTGATTGGACTCTCATAATGACAGTTTGGCACCCAGGGCAGCGCATTTAATTAAAGTTACAGTTTTTGTGGTTTTGAGCATAGCCCCTCCCCTTTCTAGTTGGCCACACCCCTTCCCATTAACCCCACCCATTCAGCTGTCTCCTGCAGCCCCCCTTTGATTTGAAGTCATCAGCCGCCACTGTTTAGTTTGCAGGTAAAGCCTGTAATGAGCTTCTTAAAATAATGTAATCCTGTCCTTTATTACAAATACTGTCATATTCATTTCAATACCCAAGGCTTATACGTTATCTAGTTATGTAAGTATTCTCTACATGGCAACAGCAGAAAGGCTTTCAATGTTGGCAATTCTTTAACAGTATGCTTATTAAAACTTACTTGTATCTTACAATCTCAGACAAGCTTACCTGATGGTCATTAAAGCATTGCTACTTAAACACAGAGCAACAGGCACTTTCTAAATAATAATAAGCATAAATCAACAGCATAAAAATATGACAGAAACCAGAACATTCTGCAAAATCAAAGACAGATGAAAAGTCACTGTAGTACTTGTGTCTACCTTGGATGGGGGGATAGTCTGCACATTTACACTGCATAACTGCTCCTTGCCTTGCTTGGACACATCCAGAGTCACTACATGGGGGAGTGGGGTACAACAAGTTTGTCACAATTTGAAATTTCTGTGGCTGACTGTGATCGCCCTGACACATTTGTCATACCTCTCAACCTCAGAGCAAAAAATCTGGACAAACCCATACATAGCAGTGGGACAAAGGCCCAAAAATAAGGACAATTTTTAAATATTGCTCTTATAAACTTAGAAAGATAATAGAATGTCTGAGGAAGCTGAGGTACCCCCCGCTAAAAGCTTTACTCTTTTTTTTGTTCCATTAAATTTTTTTTTTTTTGAGACGCGCTTGTGAGATTTCTTTTTTGAACTTTTTTTTGCTGCTGCATCTTGATAGACAACCGACAACCGTTTATTGCTGCTATAAAGATAATGGAATAGTAGGTCTTGCATTAGTATGAATTTTTTGAAGGGTATGAAATCTGAAACTGAAATGTCTGTCATTATTTTCTACCTTCAGTCTTTAATGATTTGCCACTAATTTGCCAAAAAAACACAATTTTATGAAAAATGGACCAAAAATGTGATGCAAAAATATAAAATAGCCACACACAATACAGCTAGGAACCTGTCAAAGAAGGGACACTTTTTAATATTAGTACTGCTAATTTGAGCAGCTGACAAAATAAAAGAATCTATATGCATTTCTGAAATAAAAGTAATCTATAACTTATTATTACGGTTATTTATTAATTGTAAACCCTCCATGTTTTCTTCCAAAATTGCCATTTTGCGGAGGGATTATTAGGGGAAGAGCAACATTTTGAGCCAAAATCGGGGACAGTTGAGAGGTTTGGATATGCCTAATTCTATAAAGCAATTTATTTGCACGTACCTCTCAACCTGTTAATGGAGGAAATCTGGACAAGGCCAAATATATTGGGGGAACATATAAACAGTACTAAAAATTGCTCTTGTATAAACCGAGACAGTTGATAGAATAACAGGTGTTGCTTTAGCATGCATTTTTCTGAAGGTTATGAAGTCTGAAACTCAGTGTCTGTCATTATTTAGTGACTTAATTCCTAAATGATTTGACAGAAAACCACAAATTTTATGAGGAACAAACCAAAAATAAGAAGCAAAAATCTATTAATTCTGCAAAAATCTGGACAGTTGAGAGGTATAGTTCAGCTGGGGCTGTCTTTGAGTTTGCTGCCCTTCCCTCCTCACAAAATCATGGTCGAATGGAGCTTCCCCCCCTACAGCCATTCCAATGAACCATTACTTGACTATTTCACCCCATTTACCATAAACACTAATGTGCATACTGCTTTACTTCTGCGATGATTTGGACTTCATTTGAAAGTTTTATTTTGCATTTTACAGCACAAACACTAATATATATCATATCTGCTAAACAAAGCAATGCAGTCTCACAATGAAAACAGACTTAGCATTAAAACTTTATTGCCCTTGAAAACTCACAAACCCACATTCAAAAAAATACATTTTGCCAGTGGCAGATAAAGATTAACTTTGGGTTTGGGCTGTTTTCAAATCACAGGCCCCTTGCACATGAAACATTACACATGCTCTTTCATACACCTTCCTGATTGTATTACATTATATTCCTTGTACAATACAGTACAGTTTTAGAGAGTTTTTTAAATTTATTGTTTTGAAATGTTTTCAGTAAGCAATGAAACAAAATGCATGCACCAGTAATGACCAAACTGCCCATTTCAGAACATTTCCATCATAAAAATCTACTCAAACTTCTACAGTCGACTACTATCAGTACATATGCACAATCTCTGAAGAAGTAAAAGTCATCTAAATAATTCCACATTAAAGAGATCTGTAACTAATGAAGAGGTTGCTGCTAGAAAACAACTTTGTATTTCATTGTTTCATCTACAAATAAAGTGCCTGTTGCCCTTGAGGAATAAATTGCCTATCTTACACTAAAAAATGATAAGCTAGCAATATCGCAATAGGGAATGGATAGCAAACTGATAACAGGTTCATAGTTACTAGGTATCTTCGCCAAAAAGGAGTGCAGCATCCACCCCCTTTGCAACACAGTACAGTATCAACAGTGCATCTATTTACTGTGGGAGTAGAACCCACAGCCTTCTGCATCAAAAGGAATTATACTACCTGTTGTGCTATTAACAATGCAAGCGGACTCAGCATAAGCAGCTCTAAACTTTTGCTCCCCTGCAGCTCTCAGCTCCTTGTAAAATCTATTCACTCAGCTGTATCTCTGAACTTTGCAGCACAAAGAAATCTGGAAAAAGCCAAAGTTTATTGGGGGGGGGCAAAAGCCCAAAACCAGGGACACATTTTAAACATTGCTTGTATAATGTTGGAAAGTTGCTAGAATAAAATGCTGAGTTACCACCATACATTTCACTGCTAAGCCTTAAACCCAAAACAGTCAAAGCAACATATCACTATGCCAAATCAGCTGCTTTGTGAAAGAGGAAGACAAATTTAAATGGCTACAATTTAGTGAATTACTTTCTCACTATAGCTCTCAACCTCTTAGCAAAAATCACCCGGACAAAGCCAGTAATGGGGGAATACAGCCCCCAAACATATTCAGTGAATTCAGTTCTTGCCATAGCTCTCAACCTTAGCACAAAAAACCAGGACAAAGCCAATAATGGGGGAATACAGTCCCAAAAATAGGGACATATTTCAAATATCCATCTTATACACTTAGAAAACTGCTAGAATAAAAGCTTTTGCGTTACCATGCACTTTCTGAAGAATATGAAGTCTGATAATCAAATGAGTGTCATTTATAACATTTGTTAACTAGGAAAGTCTGACTTGGAACAAAAGCTAATTTTTTAGCAGAGGCCCAGGGAGAAACACTCCAGACAGCCACATGTCTTTGTAAGATAGGAAACACCAGAGGAAACCCACACAAGTGCAGGGAGAGCATGCAGACTCCACACAGAAGGTAAGATACCCCAGCCAAGATTCAAACCAGAGCACCTGTAGTTGTCAGGCAACAATGTACTACTGACTTTACAAGGACACAAAAATACAGAAACCACAGATTTTATGAGGAAAAAATCTTCATTTTTTTTTTTACAAATGATGGTGGGTAGGGAATTCAGGCTTTTGCCACCTGGGCCCAAGGTACGGGGTTCAAGCCTGTTCTTTACCCACCACCATATAGCACTTGGGGCATTACACACACACACACACACACACACACACACACACACACACACACACACACACACACACACACACACACACACACACACTATAACTTCTAATGTACACATACCTGCAGTAATCATCTTGGCCGTCTCTGTAGCAGCATCTGAGTATAGGCTGTCCCCCTCCATTCATGAACTGCACCAGCCAGCAAAAATAAACATACACACCCAGGCAGAGAGTAAACTACAATAAGCAAGCCATAGCAGCTGAGTATCGGCTGTCTCTGTTTGCGTTCACGAACGCACAGCTTCCACAGCAGCAGGCTGTCCCCCTCTGTTCACGAACTGCACCAGCTTCTAAATATAAAATAAAATACACAAACTGCACCAGCTTCTAAATCTAAAATAAAAACACCCAGGCAGAGAGTAAACTGCAACAATCCACAGCTGTTTGCACACCCAGAGAATAATCCACAGCAGCAGCTGAGTATCAGCTGTCTCTGTTTGCACTGGAATGCTCACTTCCAGTTTCCTGTGTTCTGTTTGAATGTACCAAGACTGCTGACCTTGCAGTCTGATCACCTTCCAGTCTACGCGGTTAGCACTGCATAGACTTCTGGAGCATCAGCAGTCTGCTGCCTTTTTCCTGAATCCAGACTGGGTAAGGCAGCAGTCCAGATTCACTTTCCATGTGCAGGTTAGGAGGATTTGGATTGTACCATTGTGGTTCACAGCTGAGGGAGTGCTGCAGTCCTGCAGTCTGATAGCACGAGCCGCTACTGCTCCCCAGACATTGTTATTGTAACTGAAACCTGGCTCAAGCCACATATTAAAGATCAAGAAATCTTATCCACTGGCTGTAACATCATCCACTTTGACAGAACTAAAAAACATGGTGGAGGGGTAGCTATCTTTCCACATACACCCTTAAATTGGAACAAATAAACTGTACCCCTCCGGACCTCCCCAACTTAGAACTTATAGCAACCCGCCTTAAAGTAAACTCCCACAAAACACTAACCATTCAAGCTACTTACCTCCCCCCAGGAAACAACTTAACCATAATAGAAAACCTCCTGTACTGGATATCTGCTAACTTCTCCCAGAAAAGTGTTGTCCTTGGTGACTTCAACTTAGACTGGCTTACATGCTTATCTGAAAATCCCTCTAATTTTATAAACCTCTATAATTTCACCCAAACTATACAGTCCCCTACCTGCACTGACAAACATTCTAACAAACAATCCATCCTAGATTGGATTCTTATAAATAATTCTACTGCAAACTACTCTGTGGGCTGCCTTTCAGACACCCTTAGCGACCATGCACCAACCTTCATCCTCATAAAGAAACTTCACCTTTCCAAGAATAACAACTTCAAACTCATTTGCAATGAAAATAACTTCTCTGCCCTCTATTCAACTCCCTTCTCCAGCATTATGACTGGAACCCTCTAAAAACCATTCAACTCGATCTTGCAGTCCAATATTTCAGTGATGCTTTCCTGAATATATTAGCTGGCTTAGGTCCCATCAGGAAATTCTGCACTAAAGCCAAACATCTACCATGGTTATCAGGAAACTTCAAAACATTACTAAAACAACGAGATAAAGCCAAGCGACCTACCACCAAACTAAAAATGCAACAGACCTTCTAGAATTTAAGCAACTACTGAATTAAGCCAGAAAACAGATTTTACTAGACAAAATTTCTTCCTTAACTTGCAGCAGAAGCATACACATAACCCAGCAAAATTCTGGCAAAGCATTAACCACCTCCTAAAGACCAGCAAATCTGCAACCCCACCCCAACCATCTCAAACATCTCAGATAGTCTAGCCTCTCAATTCAACTCACATTTCATCAACTCCATAACATCCCTCTTACAAATTAACCCCAATGTACCACTGTCCATCCAAAATTCCTCCAATCCCCCCATCTCTTTCTCCTTATCACCAATCCAGACTAGTCACATTAAAATACTTCTTACAAAACTTAAGCCCTCTTCCCATGCTGCCGACCTTCTCCCAAATGAATTCTTAAAGGTAGCTGCTCCTTCTATCTGCTATCCTATCTCCATTCTTATTAATCATTCTATTGCAGAAATGTATGTCCCTATCATCTGGAAAATCTCACATATCATACCACTCCACAAATATGGCCCATCCATTGAGCTCTCTAACTACCGCCCCATCGCTCTCCTTTCACCCCTTGCAAAAATTTTGGAAAACTGCATCCACCATCAGCTACTTTCTAACAACATGCTATCCACAACTCAGCATGGATTCAGACCCAAATACAGCACCACCACTGCTCTGATCAGCTTCACCAACACAGTAAACCTCCTTAAAAACAAAGGCCTCTTATTCTCTTCAGTCTTTTTAGACATGTCAAAAGCATTTGACACTGTCTGCCATCAAAAACTCCTTAACAAACTTGGCTCTTACAACTTAAGACCTTCACCACTACACTGTTTCCACAGTTACCTCTCCAACAGACAACAAGCCACCAAATGGAATAACACCCTCTCACCCCTTCAGCCTATCTCTGTAGGACTTCCACAAGGCTCCATTTTAGGACCCCTACTTTTCACCATTTTCACTAATGACCTCCGCTCTGCCACTAAGCATGCCACCTTAGCCAAGTACGCAGATGATGCCACCCTCATCTGCTCTGCTTTCACCATCCCCAAACCTCAGCACAAAACACAAAAATCCCAACTAGACATAGAAACCTACCTAGCTGAAAACAAACTCATCCTCAACCCAAATAAAACAAAGCTCATACTCTTCACCAAAAACAAGTTCGCGAACAGTAACCTTCCACTCACCATCTATTCCTCTAACCAAACTTTAATCAAACCGGTAGAACAGACCAAACTCCTTGGCGTCATAATCAACAATCAATTAAAACTTGAGAAAAACATAGCAATGACTATAAAAAAATCCATATAAAATTAGGTCAACTCTATAGAGCTAAACCCTATCTTACCAACACATCCAGACAAACCACTGCCAAGTCATTTCTTTTCTCCACCCTCCTTTACTCCTCACAAATCTTTGCTAACTTACACACGACTGATCTAAATCTTCTTGAGTCATGCTATAATAAAATAGCCAAATTTGCAGCCAACATTCCCTATAAGAATCACCACTGCCTAGCTCTAAAAAACTCAACTGGATGGAGCTACCTAATCTACTTCAATTCAAACAACTCATCATTGCCCATACTATTCTAACCAAACCAGATAACTGCCTTGACCTAAAAGACCTAGTTCAAGCTAAAAATAACATCAGAGACCTTTGATCCTCTGACAAACTCCTGCTAAAAGTTACCAAATTTCTAAACAGTTTCAGCGACTCACTGTACTCTAGCAAAATATCCAAGTCTTGGAACCTATTACCTCAGCATATCCTCAGTCTATATATGACCTCCAAATTCAAACAAAGCTTCAGAGAACATCTGTCCAATCACTGGCTCTGTCAAAACAGAATTGCAGCAGATAGTAAAGACAACCACAAGGCCTTCTATAGTTATGAGAAGAATCTCCACGGCAATTTGCTCTGAGCTACTGCACAATGGTACCTCCTATACCGAGCCAACAGATATTGCCAATATACTGGCCGACAGATTCAGTGCCAACTTTACCCCTCTCCCCAAAGGACCAATCACAATACCAGTAGATTATCAGGCACCCAGTATTACTGCTGCACAGGTTAAAACAGCACTGTCCAAGGCCAAGAATACAGCTTCTATGGGACCTGACAATATCCCTAGCTGTGTTCTATATGAACTACAGAGTCAACTGGCACCTCACTTGTGTGCCCTGTTCAATCACAGCCTCAACTCAGGCTTTGTCCCTACTGAATGGTGCACTGCTACAGTCATCCCTCTCCACAAAGGAGGTGCGACTACAGACCCTGGGAACTATTGCCTCATTAGCCTGACGAGTCTGATTTGCAAAGCTATGGAACGCATCATCATCATCATGGACCTAATAAACAAGGATATAGGGAATCTCCAAACTCTGGATCCCACACAGTTTGGTTTTGTGAAGGGATGCTCATGCCTGCTCAACCTGGTTGACTTCTTTGAGTCAGTCACCAGAGCTGTGGATGAAGGCAAGGTGGATCATACAGCCCACCTTGATCTGGTCAATGCCTTTGATTCCATTCCCCACTCAGGAATCATAGAAAAACTCACTATGCTAGGCATCAACCCCTATATCACTAGGTGGATTGCAAACTGGCTCACAGATAGAACCCACAGTGTGAAAGTAGTTGTCTCCAAGTCAGTCTGCCAACCAGTCATGAGTGGAGTCCCACAGGGTTTGGTTCTGGGCCCTCTCCTGTTTGGTATCTACTTCACTGAAGTCCAAGCCAACACGAAGGGACTCTGGCTGACAAAATTCACAGATGATTGCAGGTTGGGAGCTAATATTAACTCCCCAAGTGATGCTGACATCCTACAGAAAGGCCACACTGAGACCAATGACTGCTGTCAGAACCATGGCCTTAAGCTAAATGCCAAAAAATGTGTTGTCATCCCCTTTGAGAAAACCCCAGTTCCTATGAATTACCATATTGATGGTAGTCCTCTAAACACAGAAGGCATTATAAGAGTTCTGGGAACACAGGTTGACAGCAACTTCTCTTTTGACCACCACATTGCCACTGTGGTCAGAAAGTCCTTCTATGTGGCACATCTCATTACTTATTATTTTGCATCCAGGAAGAAAGAGGTCATTGTCTCCCTCTACTCTTCCCTGTACTTCACTAGACACCTGCAACAACTGGAGAGGCCACATAAGTACCTCACAAAGAGGATCCTAGGCCTTAAACAGTTGTACTATATGGACAGACTCAAAAAACTCCCAACTATTCTCTATCTCATATCGCCTACTTAGAGGCGATCTCTGCTTGACTTACAAATCCATGTCTGACCCAGCTCTGTTAGAAATGCTACATCTAAAGAAATCCCAATCCCTCCGCAACACACACTCCAGAGACCTCAACCTCATTACCACAATCAACAGAACATGCTGGATGGACAGGTTCACAACCCAGAGACTCCCCATGCTATGGAATAGACTTTCCACATGTCAAGCAGAGCACCTCACTGGCCCTCTTCAAGAGAAATCTTGATGAGTGGATGGGAAATAGAAAATTCCCCCTGGGGATCACTCCAGTGGCTCTACTCGACAAAGGCACGGGGAACTAAGGTCGGGTGGCACGATGTCAGGGTAATCCTATGGACTAGGCTTGTAAAGTCTCCAGGACCATTAGCCTAGTACACACTTATGAACCTATGAACCCTGACTAGGGTTCTATATTATTTTTTTGCCTCAGATTCTGGGTCCACCATTTCTACATGCCTGCTAGTTCACTCTATCAGACTTATGTATACTCTAACCTAATTCTGCTGTAAAATAACTTACATCTAACTCCGTTCAATTTCTGTATATTTACTGAACTTTTGTAATTTCAATTCCCAACTAGTTGTTTGTGTTACTCTGTCTAATTTTTGCTATTTGCTTTTAAGTTTATATTTTTAATTATTCTGTATAAATAAAACTGTTTGCTGTTTCTTGGAGTTTTTCTCCACGGGTCTCCGCTGACAAATGGGCTTCCAGCCAGCAGGACACCGGTAATCAAATGTAAAATAAATAAATAAATAAATAAATGCTCTTCCTGTATGAGTAGGTGGCAAACAGATTGGCACTTGAACCTCTTGTCCCTTATTAGACTTTAATGTCTGGTTTCAGGACAATAACGATATGAAACTGGGTGACCTGCATGGTATTGTACAACTGAACAATTGTATCAAATCTGCACTTTTGTTTGTTTAATCATGATGTTTTAAATTTAACTGATGTATTTTAATGAGAAACAATCACTTCCTGATATCTCCACTCATTTTCTGAAACAGAGGCTAAACTGCTAGCCCCTTAAGATTACAGAAATGTAAACAGAAAAGCCCTTAAGCTTTTTAAGTAATATAATTTCTTTCAAAATGACATATGGGTTTCATAAACATTCCTGAAACTGATGGTACTGAACATGTGTTTTCAAATAACAAGATATGCTCATGCAGATACACTCCATTCATGCTGATAATAACTTGACACTAAAATGTTGTTAATCAAATTTAGCCATAGGATACTGCATGTTTCAGTTTTTGCAGCTGCTCTTCCATGTTTCTCTGTTTAGGTCACATGCATTTCAAGCAATGGGAGGAGTATGAAGGTGATTTAAAATACTGCTTTTTCTGTGTTTGTATATTTAACCATTTCATCATGCCATCTAAATTATAATGGAAGCTGTCAACATGGGTAGAAGAACTAAGGGCTTTGTTTATCTGTGACTAATGTTTCCAACCTTACAGCTGAAAGTTCCTTAACATTCATGAAAATTAATCATTCTCAAGCTAGTGATAGATATACCAAGAAATCTGTTATCATTTTTATTACTAAAATTGTAAAGCTCATAGTAACATACACTGCAGCCTATTTAGTTCACCTGGTAGCTAGTAACAGAGGTTTAAAGAATGTGCCATAAATACACTTCATCCTATAGTGAAGAGGCTGATTCTTTCAGTCACTGTTTGTCTCCTATGTGTTTCAGATCAAGTCTCTTAGGTAGTGCTCTTGGGGAGTTCTGTCATAGGGTTCAGGACATTAAGTAGGATTCTCCTAAGTTTGAAAAACTGAGTGCTGCTATTAAAGGGAAATGTACACCAAGTCTGAAATTACTGCATCTTAGACATCTCTTCCAGTAATTGCAGTTAGTATATGTCTAATATATATATATATATATATATATATATATATATATATATATATAGGTTTACTATCACATGTCCGAGTGATAATTAGTCGGAAGATGATATGGCCGACGCATTTGTACGGAACACACATGACCGAACAATAAAATTGTCGAATGGTGTTTTTTGTGGACATCGAATCGACATTTTCAAACAGCCATAATCAAAACAGGAAAGACCACGTAGTACGTCTTCAAATCTGCTCAACATTCTACAACAGTTTTTGCAGGGGGCAAGCCCCCCTGTACCCCCCATGTGGGGGGATACACCCCTTACCCACCTACTTATTTAAACAAACTCCGTGATCGCATTACACTGAGGAAAGGGTACATTTCCTGATCCCCGCTATAGTGCCATCTGCACTACATTGTCGAACCTTGCTATAGTGAATGTTCGCTATTGTAAGGTTCGACAATGCAGTAATCGCAATTCCGGTTCTGCTACTTGAGCATTGGTTGATCACACATAGTGCAATCGACAATGTGATAGTAAACCATATATATATATATATATATATATATATATATACATATATATATATATATATATATATATATATATATATATATATATATATATATATATATATATACTGCTACAGTTACTGAAGTATAGAAGATCTTTCTTTTTCATCCACAGTCTCAGTAATATTTTGCTTTTTGGCGTGGGTGGGGTAGGTTTCAGAGAGTATTAGTGAAGGAACCTCCCACGGTGCAAGATTAGCTAGCTATAGTACTATTTGTCCTTGTTTCACCTGGGTTTGGACCTCACAAAAGGTGACTTAGGGTTGTCTGTTAATGATTTTGGACCTGGTTATTGCAGTTGCTGTTGCTGTTGAGAGTATGAGCGGTTCTATCCCTGCCTGCCCAATATAACTGCTATTTATCCTACATTTTTTCTTACTGAGTAGCTATATGTTGCTACCTTGTTGATGACTGGTGCTTTTCCCCTTTAGGTGAGTGTTTATCTAGTGTGTAAGAAGCTTTGATTCATGTGCCAATGCTTTATAATGCTGAGCTGTGTGAATTTAACCTAAATTAATAGGTCTCATGAGAAATGATGTTACTGAATTCCTAGCCAATATCAGTCTTATACAGTTAGTCAAGGACACTACCAGCCCAAATCTCCTAACTAGCAACCACTACCTACAGGATTTTGAAATCACTGACAACTCTACCATTATCTCTGAAATATTTGCTCTTCCATCCTCATTCAGTCACCACTTTCTGATAACCTACATATTATCCATTCATCACCAAAGCTGCCCTCCAAACTAATTACCTTCAGTCCCAGATTCACTTTCAAAAACTATCTAGCAACTATCAGCTGGCCTCCAATGACCAATTTACAGAACCCGTCTTCAGCTACCCCAGCACTTCCTTTAGTTTCAAGAGGACAAAGGGCTCAAATGTCTTAGACTTAGTACTTATCAACATGGGAGGGTGTCACTGCACTAACTCATCTGTGTTGTCCTCCCTGGTAAGATAAGATCATAAATCTGTCTCGTTTGAAGTAATGATCAGATGTGACACCCGCACAGGAGCTTAAGAAATGAAAAACTTCTCCAAAGCAAACTACAGCCTACTAGGCTATGGTATAAACAGTTTCAAACTCCCTATGCAGAGAAGTACACAAATTATCTATATAACCACCTAAATAACTGCATTGACTCGGCTGTACCTGACTGGATCCAAACCAGGTTCTCCTGAAAAAGACAGGCCACCTTGCTGGGCCTCAAGTATAAACAGGTTATATAACAAAAGGAAGAAACTGATGTCTAAGAACAAGAGGGAAGTTACCCAGCAGCAGAAGAAGAATACCGTCCACAGCTTGAACAAGCAAACCGATATCTTCTAAAGTCCTCCAAAGATAGTTATGAAGCTAAATTAACATCCCTAGCTAAGGATAATCATAAGGCACTCTTTAGCTACATCCAAAATCTAAAAGGGAATGCCCAACTATGTGCTGAACTTATAGTGGACAGTACTTCTCATACTGAACCTGAGGAAGTTGCCAACCTGCTAGCTGACAGATTTGGTGCAAATGTTAGCCCCTGTCCCCACCAGCCATACCCCAAAGAATACCTGAAACCAGTCCTCTGTACTAGTATATCCAAAGAGAAGGTCATAGTTGTGCTCTCCAATGCCAAAAGTACAGTCTCTATGGGACCAGATAACATTCCAGGCTGCTTACTAAACAATCTAAAGCAAGACCTAGCAGAACCACTTGGCACTCTCTTTAAGAGTGGAGAACAGCAGCAGTAATTGTCTTGCACAAACGGGGTACATCAACCGACCCTAGGAACTATAGACCCATAAGCCTAACCAGCATTATCTGCAAGGCCATAGAAAGAATCATCAAGGACCTTATCAACAAGGACATAGGCAACCTTCAAACTCTTTACCCCATCCAGTTTGGCTTTGTTAAGGGTAGGTCATGCTTATTGAATCTGGTAGACTTGTTTGAGAATGTCACCAAAGCCCTGGATGAAGGCAAAATAGTACATACAGCCTATCTTGACTTAGCCAAAGCTTTTGACACAATCCCCCAATCAGGAATCATTGAGAAACTCTCCCAGCTGGGGATTAACCCATACATCACTAGATGGGTAGCCAACTGGCTCACCAACTGAATGCATATTGTCAGAGTTGGTGATTCCACCTTTACCAGTAGACCAGTTACCAGTGGTGTACCACAAGGATCTGTGCTGGGCTCTTTACTGTTTGGAATCTATTTCTTGGAAGTCCATGTGAAAGTAGATGACCACGTTTGCTGATAATTTCACACTGGGAGCAATAATTGAGTCCCCAAACGATGTTAGCATATTACAAAAAGGGCTAACAGAAACAAATCATTGGTGCCAAATCCATGGACTAAAACTAAATGCATAAAAGTGAATTATTATCCCCTTTAGCAAAGAGGAAGTCCCTGCAAATTACAATATTGACAGCACCACCCTAAGTTCATACCCAGTGGTGCAAGATTTGGGAACATGGGTTGATATCAATCTAAACTTCGATTACCATGTGTCCACAGTGATAAAGAAAGTCTTTTATGTTGCACATCTCATACATAATGGCATCACATCCAAAACTAAGGATGTTATAACTCCTTTGTAATCGACCCTCATCAGACCACTTACAATGCTCTGTTTTGCATGTACCTCACCAGATACCTGCATTGGCTGGAGAGATTTCTTATCCAAAAAATTGAGAGCCTCCAAAACATGACCTACATGGAAAGACTGAAAACTCAGTTACTGTACTCTGCATCTTACAGGCTGCTGAAAGGTGACTTGTGCCTGGCATGCAGAGCAGTCTCTAACCCTTCCATAATGGAAATTCTGCACATCTGCAAATCAAATGGTACAAGGGTCACTCATGCCAGGGATCTCAACCTAGCCTTTAACAGTAACAGAACATGCTTGAGAGACAGATATATCTCCAGAGATTGCTGCTCCTCTGGAATAAAAAACTCCCAATTCACATGAAGCAGAGCTCCTCAATGACCTATTCAAGTGTAACCTAGAAAACTGGATGTAAGACCATAAATTCACTCCATGGATGGCACCTATGTCCCTCATGGACAGGGACATTTGGTGCTGATCATAGACTCGCTCTGACAATAACGACCATCTAACTAAGGTCAATTAGGGAACATGGGTATAATATTGCTAGGCTTGTAAAGGCCCTAGAGCCATTAGCATAGTAACCTCCTATGAATCCATGAACCTATGAACTCCTGGCTAACTACTATACTGAAAATTCTGCTCAAATATAAAGACAGTGTGTGGTCTTCATAGAGGCAAGACCCCTCACCATAAAATCATACTGTCTTTTAGCTGTATGTGTAGCCTAGCTAAGTAAGTAATATGCAGACACAGAACCAGCTATTTCAAACACAAACAACTTGTTCTACTAGGCAACCCCAAATACTTCTGTCAGGAAGTAAATCTTCTCATAGCCCAGAAATCCACAGATCATTTCTCCTCCCCTATCACATTCAAAATTCTCAAGACTGACTCTCAGCCTGTGACTTCGTAAATGAATTTAGCCAGCCTAGCATCACAGCCTCTACTTCTCCTTCCATCTCAGCCCCCCCCCCCACCTTTTACACCTCTCTTTCATTTTAGGAAAAGAACTCACAAAGACTTGAGCCCTTAGTAAACATACCCCTGGATGCACCCCTTAGTGTATACAGCCTACTCTCTGGTTCATCTCACAATGCAGAAATCTCTTTACCATACATTTTCTCCACATTTATAACCTCTGCTTAGCTAAAAACAAAATGCCAGACATATGGAAACCTGCTCTTATCAACCCCCCCCCCAAACAGCCTTATCTGGGAAATACCTCTCACTTCCATTCTATCTCCATCCTCCTTTTACTTGGAAAAATGCTTGAAAAACTAATATACAACCAACTGTGCACTTATATCCAACAGTACCACCTCCTCACTCTTAAACAGCATGGATTCTGGGATGAGAGCACAATGGCAGCACTATGGTCACTTACAGATGAGATCCTTCTCAACCTTTCAGTAGCATTCTTCTTTGACCTTGCCAAACATTTTGATCTTATTGACCATCTCCTTCTCGTTCAACCCTCCAAAACATCAGTTAGCTTTTACACTGTCATTTTGTTCCAAGATTTCTAAACAAAGTGGTATTTCAGAGACAAAATTGGCTTATTCCTATCACCTTTCCAAAAGATTGCCCTAAGATTCCAGATTCTCCTCACTGCTCTTTTTGATCATGATTAACAAAATATCCCCTGTCCTCTATAACCTACCTGTTACTCTTTATGCTGATGACATGGTTATCCTTCAGTTCAATCTCCCACATTCAGTTATTGAAATCTATCTTTAAGCTAACCTTCCTCCCTTAATTATTGTTTGAACAGCCATAAACTACTCTTACCCCCCAAAAAAAAAAAATACAACTTCAATATCTGGAACTTCACAAAAGCTGAAGAAATCTCCTAAAACTCTTAACATGCAAATCTAAATGGCATCCCAATAGAAACAGCCACACCTTGTAAATATCTAAGTTTATGGTTGGATCAGTCATTTAACTTCCATAACCACATTGGAAACACTAGGAAAAGACCAACTCTCATTTATTCTGGTCATGAAAAATATCTCCCCTTTTCTCCAGAGCAGTTAGGGTTGTAATAGGCAAAGGGTTCTTCCTTACTCCACTTGAATCCGGGTCCCCTGTCATAGCCACAGCCTCTAGAAAACTCATCCACTGTACAGTACATTGAAAACAAGATCTGTGGATTAATTTCCAATCTCTTCCTAGGAACCCCACTGGCTGCATTCTCCAAAGCCAATTGGCTCCCAGTTACCTACAGCATTCAGCTACTCCTAGGGTCTCTTCTTTTCAAACTTCTCCAACCAGGTGTCTTCTTGCTGCCAAACTTCATAATAAAACCACCCCGTCAAACCTCCTCAACTTCTCCCAACTGACTCTCTCACTGAAGACCTCCCCAAATCAAACCGCACTGTACCAACCGCTCCTTCTCTATTCCTGCACCCACACTCTGGCAATCCCTACTGTCATACTTAAAATGAAATCTCCTCTCTTCCTACTTTCGGAGCATAATTCAAAAGACACCTCCATCAAACATCTCACTACAAGTGTTTTCCCACTAGACACGTTACCTATCTCCTCCCTCACCTATATCACTTCAGTTTCCACCCCCTGTTCTCACCTGCTGCTTACCTCACAAATTTACTTCTAAAATTAGTCAACATTTGTTTATCTCTCTATTAATAATATTTTCTCATTCTTTCAATTGTCTGCTGGACTTTGTACCTTCTGATTACTCGATGTCTGTGAATTAGTTATATTTTATTTTTTATTTATTTACTTATTTGTGAATTTCTTCACCCAAGATTTGCCTGCAAATAGTTTGCTGTGATTAGTGCACTACGACTGTAGTGCTCAGGTCACAAAAGTGCCCTACCCCGGTAAACAAACTTAAATAGAAGGAAAAATAAATGAATACTGAGTTTGATAGAGTCCTGATGAGCTCCATGGAATGTTTTTGTATTTTCCCTTGTTTTGCCTTAGTTTAGACGAATGTGTTAATTGGATTTTATTGTCACTGCCCCTGCTGCATCTGGGTTTGAGCTAGGTAGTAGGTGAGCATACAACTGAATCTCATAGAGCGAAAATTCTGGACAAAGCCAAAAATAATGGCTGGGGGGGGGGGGGGGGCAAATGCACAAAAATCAGGGGCAAATTTGAAACATTGCTCTTATAAACTTAGAAAGTTGCTAGAATAAAAGGTTTGCATTAGTATGTTTTTTTCCTGAAATATGTGAAATCTGCAAGTGACTCAAGTTTCAATGATTTTCCAGAAAACTACAGATGTTATGAGAAATGCACGAAACAAGTGAGACAAAAAGCAACATTCTGGAGAGTTGAGAAGTATGCAAGTAAGTGAGTTTATCTTGACAGTTGCTGGTTTTGTGGCTTCTGGCTATGGTTTATGCTCCTGGTGAGGAACAGCCGCTTGCCTATAGGTCTGAATTGGCTGCTGCTAGCTCTCTGTTTCTCTGACTAATTGGCTGTCTGTTGTTCCCATGTTACTAAGTGGCAGTTTTCCCTTTAGGCAGGTGCTTGCCTAGTATATAAAGAGTTTAGTTATACAGGTTGTACTTTATAGTGCAGAGCTGTGATGTACTGAGCTTGTTCAGATCCTGCTGCAGCAATCTGATTTTATTTATATATTGCCCTTGTTTCATCTGTTTGGACCTGATCTACACTGAGTTATATTTTACTTGTAGCCCCACAATAGTTATGTTCATACTCTTGGCATGAAATTATGTGGGATGATTATAATTTCCTGCAAATCCTGCTGATTTTCTGAGATCCTTTAAGTTAAAACTGGATCTCATGATCTAGTGCATTCACTTAATTGTAGAACAGTTTAGGTCCACTTCTGTATCCTGTTTGTGGTAGCTCAACAGTTTGGAAATCACAAATAATTGGTCACATAGTGGACTCTGTCAGCATGTGCCAACAATTTACTCAGTCTCATTTTTTTGTCAATCTCCTTCTTTTAGGAAGTGCAAGACAGTGCAGTAACTGCTTCTTGAATACCAAAAATCACTTACTTTTCTCAATTGCTCATACTACTTGTGACAGGTGTAAATGCTTGTTAAAGGGATAAGAAACTAAGAGTAATGCTACTCAACACCAGAAGTCTAAACCTCAAGATGCACGCACTCAAAACTCTCCTTAGCATGGAGAACATTGATATCTGTGCAGTAACAGAAACCTGGTTCAAGGCTCCCGAGAGCACCCCAGCACTACCAGGTTATACCTCATACCATGCTTTTCGACCCCAAAACTTGGACCGAACCACAAAAGGAGGGGAGGTATCAATATTCGTCAAAGATACCCACACCTCCAGGTTGGTGGCACAGCACGAAGCATCAGAGACTATCCATGTGCAACTAACAGTGGGTAAAACTGCCTTCCAGTTTATAGCCGGCTACAGACCACCCTCCCAAACCCAGGAATCCCACTCAGCCTTCCTGAGAACACTGGAAAATATGAAGGTCTCTCCAAACACCATTATATTGGGAGACTTCAACTACCCAAACATAGACTGGGAGCATTACTCTAGCTCCAACACCCTAGTCCAAAGGTTCCTAGAATTTATAAACTCAAATGCTATGGAACAACTTGTGACCACTCCCACAAGAGGGGAAAACATACTGGACCTGATCATTACCAACATGGGGACTCTATGCTCCAGACCAGAAGTGTATCCCTCACTGGTAAGATCAGACCATAAACTAATCTCACTGGATATTCACATCCCGACCCCACCCCCTGCCCAGAAAACCACAGTGAAAAACTTCTCTAAAGCAAATTTCACACTCCTCAAAACCAAGGTGGAATCCTTCAAAGCCCCCGGGCCTGTGGAAAATATGGCCCAGACTGCAGAATCCTTTATAAATGCATTCTATGAACACCTTCAAGAATGCATGGATCATGCAATCCCAAATAAAACCAAGACCCAATCCTCCAAAGGCAGACATCCTGTCTGGTGGACCCCAGCCATAAACAAACTATACAACAGAAGGAGGAAGCTACTACATGATAGAGCAAAATCCCAAAAAGGGAAGGCATCTCTGATCAGTATTAGCAAAAAACTACGGGCACTCATAAAATCATCTAAGGCCAGCTTCGAGAGAAAAATTGCACAGGACACTAAGGATAATCACAAGGCTTTCTTTAGTTATGTTAGGAACCTGGGTGGGAATTCCCAGATATGCTCAAAATTAGTCCAAAATGACAAAAAATACACCGAACCCACAGATTACCAACATCCCAGCTGACAGGTTCAGCGCAAAATTCTCCCCCCCCTCCCCACCAAAAGGGCAAATATCTATCCCAGCAGAGTGCTGCCTCCCTGACATCTCAGATGCTCAGGTAAGAGCTGCCCTCTCCAAAGCAAAAAACACAGCATCAATGGGACCAGATGGTGTCCCGGGCTGCGTCCTACATGAACTCCAAGAAGAGCTAAACCCAAACATAAAACTACTGCTCAATCTCAGCCTTATACAGGATATGTACCCAAAGAGTGGCGTACAGCAACAGTGGTCCCTCTCCACAAAGGTGGTACCTCAACGGATCCTGGAAACTATCGCCCCATAAGCCTAACTAGCTTGGTCTGCAAAGCTATGGAAAAGATCATCATGGACCTCATAAATAAAGATATTGGGGACCTACAGACACTGGATCCTACCCAGTTCGGCTTTGTTAAGGGCAGATCCTGCCTCTTAAACCTGGTCAATTTCTTTGAAACAGTCACCAAGGCCATTGACGAGGGGAAGGTGGTCCACACAGCCTACCTGGACCGCGCAAAAGCCTTCGATACAATACCCCACTCAGGCATTATAGATAAGCTCACCAGCTTAAATATAAACCCCTATGTCACTAGATGGGTTGCAAACTGGCTCAAGGACAGAACCCACATGGTTAGAATTTCTGGAGCCATGTCAGACTCCAAACCAGTTACAAGTGGTGTCCCACAAATATTTCTCGGAGGTACAGGCCAACATGGAAGGACTGTGGCTGACCAAGTTTGCAGATGACTGCAAACTGGGTGCCATTATCGACTCTCCAGCCAACACAAGCATCCTCCAAAAGGGCCTCAGAAACAGACAACTGGTGCCAGAGCCATGGCCTCAAGCTAAACGCCAAAAAGTGCATAGTCATCCCCTTTGGCAAAAACAAAGTGCCCACAAATTACCACATAGGTGGTAATCCATTAAGTATGGAGGAAGTAATTAGGGACCTGGGGACCCAAGTTGATAGCAATCTCTCATTTGACAACCACGTGGCCAAAGTGGTTAGAAAAACATTTTATATAGCCCACCTAATCATGAAGGGATTCACATCTAGATCAGGGGAGGTCATCATGCCTCTTTACTCATCCCTCATCAGGCCCATAATTGAGTAGAATGCCCCTTTTGGGATGTACCTTACCAGACACCTGATGTAACTGGAAAGACCCCAAAAGTACCTCACCAAGAGGATCAAAGGGCTCAAACAGATGCCATATGCTGCCCGGTTAAAGAAACTCCAGCTCTAATCAGTGGCATACCGCCTGCTCAGAGGCGATCTGTGCCTGACGTATAAAGCCATGTCCAACCCGGAATTAATGGACATGCTGCACCTCAAAAATCCAAATCCCATCGAGCTACGCGCTCGAGAGACTTGAACCTCAGCACTGAAATAAATAGGACATGCTGGAGGGACAGATTCATAACCCAGAGGCTCCCTTCACTCTGGAATAAAATCCCAGTCCAGGTTAGGCAGAGTCCCTCATTGACTCTCTTCAAGAGGAATCTTGATGAGTGGATGGGAGATCGTAGGTTTACCCCGGGTATCACTTCTGTGTCACTGTTAGACAGAGGCACAGTATACTAACCAAGAAAAAGGGCATAGCAAAATTAATTTAAAATGGGTGGCGAAAGCCAAACACACTCTGGCTAGGCTTATAAATGCCCTAGGGCAGATAGCCTAGTATGAACCTATGAACCTAAATTTGGAGACTAACCCCTCACACACTACAGATATTATTAAGCAGCCTAACAGTATATCATAATCACTTAATAACAGATCCACTTTTGCCAAAGTAGTTTCATTTGCAGTTGTAGGAAAATTGTGAACTATTGCCAAATATGAGCCTCATTTAGTTATTTATCAGTCCATTTTTCCATAAACAGTGATACTGGTAAATTTCTGTTTAGTCTAATGCCAGTGGCAGTAGTTTAAGTTTTGGTGTACAATTTTAGCTTCTGTGCTTCTAGACCTGTTTACATTCCGGTTTTGCTGCTAGAGTGTTATATTCAGCTTATCATTTGCCTGCTTAAAGTTGTACTACAGTGCCTTTCTGTTTGTTATATTGCTACTGTTTTACCCTGTTCTTGTGTCTGTCCCAGCCAGGGTTGCCAAATTTCCAGCCCCCCAGGTAGGGACAAAAAAAAAAAAAGAAGGTCTCTCACGGCAAGTGAAAAAAAAAAAAAAGGTCTTTCACGGCAAGTGAAGACCAAAAAAAAAAAAAAGGTCTTTAATGCGGAACACAGTTCCACATTAAAGAACAGTAGCTCAGTAGCTCTGCACTAAACATGGAGCTTCTCATGTTTAATACATTGCAGTTCCACATTCAACACGAGTAGCTCCATGTTTAGCGATTTTTGATTGGCCCGTATACTGGCATATGGGCCAATCAAAAATCGCTAAACACGGAGCTTCTTGTGTTTAATGCAGAACACAATAAGCTCCGTGTTTAGCAATTTTTGATTGGCCCGTATGCCAGGTATATGGGACAATCAAAAACAAAACAAAACAAACAAAGCGGAGGCTGGCCGGGATTTAAACTGGCAGGGCGGGACTCAGGATTAGGCTACTGATCTCGGGACAGTCCCGCCCAAATTGGGATGTCTGGCAACCCTGGTCCCAGCCCTCACTGATATATTAAGTACTGCTCTCTCTGCTGCTCGCTACTGGTTGTACACTAATTATAGTTTTGCCTGTCCACACTATAAAAGCTAAAGTTTCTGACATTCTAAAATTCTTGGGGTCATTGACCTGTAGCTCAGAGTTGTAGGACTAAGAGAAGTATGACTTGCTGCAGGTTTTGAAGCCATAAGCTATGCTATTGGATTTATTTTCCTTCAGGCCTCCACTGAAAAAGGGCTGCTGCCCAGGTAGACTAACCCGGTCAATAAATGTCAAATAAATAAATAAATAAATAAAACTTTGATTGGATCCCTCTCTAGCTAGTCTGTAGCCAGCACAGAACTGTGCTGCTGAATCAGGGCTTTTTTCAAGACTCTGAGATAGCTCTCAACCAGTCAGGAACAAATCTTAACAGAATCAGGGACAAATCCAGAAGAAATCAGGTGCAATCAGGGACACTTTTAAAATATTAGTTCTATTAACTTGAGACGTTAACAGAATTAGAAAATGTTGTTGTTTGTTTTTCAGCTTTTTCCAGTTAGGGGTTGCCACAGTGGAACTCCGGTCCGCTAATGATTGGCAGTTGTTTTTTATGGTGTTGAGTTGCCAGCCTGATGCCCAACCTTCAACAAAGGCACGCCCATTCAACGCATGTCTTTCAAACACCCACTCGACCACGGGGAGGAAATGCAGACTCCACACAGAAGGCACCCCCAACCCAAGCCGAGAATCGGACGGGAGAACCTCTTGCTGTGAGGCAACAATGCTACCGCTGCACCACCGTGGAATATGTGAATTAATATATATTTCCTGAAGAAAAATAAGTATTCAGCTCTTATTTATTGTCATTATTTATTAAGTATAATTCACCACCTTTTGTCCTTTGTGTTAAGAGGGATTAAGAGGGATAGAGCTAAAATCTGAATCATAATCGGGGACAGCTGAGAGCTGGAAAGTCCTAACTGTGAGAAACAGTGTTTCATCAAAAAGGGAATAAAAAATGTATTTTTTGCTTTCACTAACAGCTTACCAGCACAATATGCTGTGGACTACAAGCTTCATTGTCTGAGCTCTCTGGCTTTTTGCAACAGATCAGATTTTTTCTCTAACCTTCTCACCCTTTGCATGTTATAGTGTTAAATGCCACTGCCTCTGGCTTCCATCCCTTATTGCAATCTGACTTCCAAAATCCCTGCCTCTGTTATTTCATTGCTATTCTCAGTTGTGTAAGCTATTTCCCCACCAATTATTTCCCATAGACCCATATTGCTGAGTGTCTACCCAGCAAACCACTATTGTTCTTGAGTTAGCCTCCTTTACTACAGATTGTTTCTGGCTCATTTTCACAGACCTCATTTTCACAGACCTCTCATCTATTTGGCATTCTGGCAGATAAGAGATTTTTATACTTGCATTTCAGTTAACTGCATAACAATGGCAATGTCTTATTTATTTATTTATAATTTTTTATTCAGTTTTTATCAACAATAATAGTATAACAAAACAAATATATTATTAAAACATAACAAATAGAAACTATTTACAATTGTTCATATTGAGGTTTTTGTTAAGAATTAATAAAAATATTAATATTTTTCATGTAAATCACAAAATTATTCCATGGAATATACTGATGTGTGATGTTAGATGCTCTCATCTTAATGCTTTACAATACTTTCTTGCATACACATTTTGCTAAATTTATAAATTCAGAGAACTGTATGATATTTTTACATTTCCAGTTTAAAGTAATACTATTCCTTACAATTGCTAAAATTTGCCATAAAAGAGACACTTGTGTTATTGGAATAACTTCTGAAACTGGAACATTAAACAATATTAATGAGCTCATTATTATACATTTATCTGACCACAACGCTTTTGAAAAAAATGTAAATTCTTTCCAAAACAGAGATATTATTTTACATTCTAATATCATATGTAGCCAGTCTGCTTCTATCTTATTCTTACATCTCCAGCAATTAACATTTATTTTGTTTATTATTGCAATCTTATGGGGAGTTATAAAAGGTATGTGCAGAAATGTCCAAATAAATAACTTCCAGTACAGTGAAGAAAATGTTTTGTTTATTGATTTAAATAATAATGTTTTATCCATCTCAGAAAACTCTGCAATATTAACTCTTGTAGAGTAATCCTAAAATTTTACTTCTACAAAGGAACAGTCCATTCCTAATATCCTATATATTTTTGATAGACATGACCTTTCCTTACCTATATTAGTATTAATGTTAAATAAAAATTCTAACATTTGTGGGACATTTTTTATAAGTCAGTCTAAGGACACTTTTAATTTATCATTTACAAAATCCTTACAGATTTGCAAACTCAACCAATTATTCTGTTGTAAATTATATCTGGCTAATAAATACTCAGCTGGACGTGTTTTATTACCATTTATAAACTGGTGCCAAAATATTAAACTACTATCTTTAAAATCGAACATGTTTCTTAGATTATGAGTTGTTAAACATCCAATAATGATTGCTATGGGAAATAATAACAATGCATGATCTTTTATTTTATAATTCTTATTTAGATATATTCTACATATTGATAAAATATAATTAATTAATGGGATAGAGAAGCATTTATTTTTACTACTCAGACAATAATCTTTTAATATCCAATATAATTTATTGTGGATCAGTCACTAATTTATTATTACTAAACAATTGATTTCCACATAGAATCATATAAATTACTTAACCATTGAGCTATAATTTGAATACTTGCTGCTTTTAAGTACAAATAAAAAATAGGGAAGCTAATACCACCATCTTCCCAGCTTTTCATTTGCCATGCTAATGAAATCCTATGTTTATTAGGGAGCCATAAAAAATTAAGTAACATAGAATTTATTTTTGTTTACTTTTATTTCAGGATATGATTAAAGACTGAATATAAAACAATGTTTTGGTAATATTATTATTTTTATTAACATAAGCCTATCTTCCAAAGTAAAGAATAGTTTATTCCAACCAGAAATTAGTTGTGTAATCGTATTAGTTATATATGTATAGTTAACTAATATTAGCTCTTTACCATTTGAAGTTATAGTAACTCTCAAATATTTAATTTGATTAGTATCCCATTTCCAATTGCTGTACTTTTTAGGTCTGATTTTAGATCTTTGTTAATTAACAATATATTGGTTTTATGATTGAATTTCAATCTAGAAATATCTTCAAAACATTCCATGGCTTTATGTGCTGTAATGATGAATGCATTTTACCAATAATTAATAATATATCATCTGCAAATAATTGTATTTTAGAGGAATAATTCTTGCTGATTGAAAAACTTTTTATATTTTTATTTGATCTGATGTTATTTGCAAATGTTTTCATACATAAAGCAAATAGCAATGGAGAAAGTGGACATCCCTGTTTTGCAGTCTTTGAAATTCTAAAAGATTTAGATAGGAAAGAACCTAGTTTTATAAATGCAGATACATTATTATATAACATTTTGATTAAGTTTATAAATTTTATAGAAAAATTATATTCTTCAAGAACTTTAAACAAATAATTCCAGTTTACAGAATCAAACACTTTGTCCAAATCTAAAGTTATAATTGAAAGTTCTTTTTTTTCTTTTTGTTAACAAAATCTATTAAGGTATTAAGTCTAATAATGTTATCATACACTCTCCTGTTTGATCATTGTTAATAATTTCATCCAAAATATTATTTAGTCTCTTTGCCAGTATTGACATAAACATTTTATAATCTATGTTTAGAAGTGAAATAGGATGATATAAAATACATATCCTAGGGCCTTTATCTTGTTTTAGTAGTGGTATAACAAATGCAAATTTGCAAGATGGGGGTACATTTGATGTATATTAAATGCTTTCACCAAAATCTTTAATATATTCTCTGGCAACAATTTATATAGTTCAGGGATTAGTCCATCCAAACTTGGAGATTTATTTAAATTTTTTAATTTTATCTTTAATTTCCTTAAGTGAAAAGGTTTTTCAATACTATTTCTTTACTGTTTAGTTATCTTATTGGTAATGTTTTCTTTTAGAAAGCTTGCAAGACTATTGCTATTTAACATATACTATTACCATTAGTCATTTGTTCGTAATGATCCCTAAAACATTATAATATATCCTCTAAATCAGTAACTATTTTATTTGTACTTCCATATTTATATGAAATCTCCTTGATGTGATTGTTTATTAATTTTCTTTGATCTAATGGCTAATCTGTGTAAACATTTAGAATTTACTCAATAAGATTGTAATTTTTTTTCTAGATTTATAGAAATCTTATGACCTATATTATCTGGATACAGTAGACAATTTCGATGTACTTAAATGTCAAAATTCAGTACACTGAAACGGAGTAGTGGAAAGTGCAGTTAGCCGCAACTACACTATGCCGAATCCGCCACTATTGTGGTGTCACTTTCATGCTATGTGGTGCAGTTTGTGGATTTATCTGGGGTTTCAGGTAAGTGTTGTGCATTTGAGGATAATGGGTAGGGATTTTAGTGTGTGTGAGTGTATGCAGTGGTGTTTTTTGTGTGTTTGTGTGTTTAATGCAACCTCAGAGTTATAATATAGAAGTAGGGGGGTGTGGGGGCAGGGGTGCTTTCCCTCCTGCTTATAGGTAGGTTAAATGTGTTTGTGCGTGTTATGTTTGTTTAGTTAAGTAGGTGTATGTGTGTGTGTGTGTGTGTGTGTGTGTGTGTGTGTGATTATGTCCGGGTTTGCCTGTGTGTGTGAATGGTCGCAATTGCAGTGTTTGTGGTTGTGGGTTTTCATGTATGTGGTTTTTTGACTATTCAGTCTCGAAATACTGAAATTCGACATTTCAGTATTTCAAGATTGTATAGTGAATCTGATTATCCACATATTTTTGATTCGAGGTTTTTAATTCTAAATTATTAGTTTGATTATTAGGTTTCATTTTTGACTTTAAAGTATCTATCTTAGTTTGTAACTCTTTTAATTCTCTTTCCCATTCTCTTCTTTTACACGCATACCAGTTTTTAATTTTACCGTTTAAATATGCTTTCAAAGAATCCCAGAGAATGATCTTGGTAACTTCTCCTCACAATTGTTAAACTCCAAGAAGGTGTTAATTTCATTAATAAAACAGTCTTTAAAGCCCTTAATTTTTATTATATATGCAGGAAGTCTATTACATATTTTTAGATTATTAGACTTCAATGTGAGATTAAAAATGATTGTGTTGTGGTCAGTTAATGGACAGAAAATAATTTAATACATCTTCAGTTTTAGAGTACAAGTCATTTGAGACAAAAACCTTGTCTATATTGGTTTGAGGCCCAAACCTGATGGAGTAATGTGTATAATTAAGAGATTTACATAGTCTTAAATCATAGCTGTTTCTCAAGTTCATTTTATTAATGAAGTGATTAAGATGTTTTGCAACTGATATAATCTAAGTTTTCTATTAGCAGTGGTGTCATTCTCTGATAACACACACAATTAAAAATCACCTATTATAATTACTTCACCCATCATATTAAGAGCTATAGTATCGAAATACTTTTCAGAGACCTTTGCTCCAATTCCAGGGATCCAGTAAGAGTTAACTAACTTATAAAACATTTTTTCAATTTCTGTTGCCACCAAACTTAACATCACATTCTTATCTGAATAGGAATTAATCACTTTTGGCATATTTATTGAATTTTCCCATAATAATAAGTGTGCCTCTTCTTTTTCTCCTAAAGTGAGACCCAACTACGATAGAATAATCTTTGAACATTCTATCAACATCTTTGGATAGGAAGTGCGTTTATTGCATAAGGACAATATCAGCCTTATGAAATTTCATGTATTTCAAAAGACTACTTCTTTTTAATGGGTTGATTAAATCATTAATGTTCAATGACATATATTTAAAACCTGACATTTATACTAGACAAAACTTTACAGCATATCTTGACAAGAACCTAATGACTAAAACTAAATAACTAATACTAAGAACAAAACTACCCCATCCCAAAATAACACATTCCTAGTTCGATGATATACTTATGCAAATTCCTCTTTTGCCTTGCCATTAACTAAATAGCCTAATCTTATTGTTGCTACTTTTAAATTAATGCTAACATCAATTTAAAAGTATGTATTCAAACTCACTCATTTTCATTTAGTCCAATCATATTAACTTTACTTCTGTATATGTGTCCACTATAGCTTAATGTGCTCAAAACTGCAAAATTACTCTTGTATATAACATTAATATTATTCTGTATTTACAGAAACCAAATGTATAAATATGAATATATTATTATTAAAGCCCCTCTCATAATATCTTTTATGACTTTTATACATATAAATGAATTATATAATACCTTCCATGGCAATACCCATATTTGCTCTGAGCTGTTGCACAATGGTACCTCCTATACCAAGCTAACAGATATTGCCAATATACTAACCCACAGATTCAGTGCCAACTTTACCCATCTCTCCCCACCATAGGAACAATCACAGTACCAGTAGATTTCCAGGCACCCAGTATTACTGCTGCATAGATTAAAACAGCACTGTCCAAGGCCAAGAATACAGCTTCTATGGGACCTGACAATATCCCTGGCTGTGTTCTACATGAACTAAAGAGTGAACTGGCACCTCACCTGTGTGCCCTATTCAATCACAGCCTCACCCCAGGCTTTGTTCCTACCGAATGGTGCACTGCTACAGTCATCCCTTTCCACAAAGGAATAGTGACTACAGAACCTGGGAACTATTGCCCCATTAGCCTGACAAGTCTGATATGCAAAACTATGTTACACATCATCATGGACCTAATAAAGAAAGATATAGGGAACCTCCAAACTCTGGATCCCACACAGTTTGGTTTTGTGAAGGTAGATCATGCCTGCTCAACCTGGTCGACTTCTTTGAGTCAGTCACCAGAGCTGTGGATGAAGGCAATGTGATTCATACAGCCTACCTTCATCTGTCCAAGGCCTTTGATACCATTCCCCACTCAGGAATCATAGAAAAACTTAATAAGCTAGGCATCAGCCCCTATATCACTAGGTGGGTTGCAAACTGGCTCACAGATAGAACCCACAGTGTGAAAGTAGCTGACTCCAAGTCAGACTGTTTATCAGTCATAAGCGGAGACCCACAGGGTTCGGTCCTGGGTCCTCTCCTGTTTGGTATTTACTTCTCTGAAGTTCAGGCCAACATGAAGGGACTATGGCTGACAAAGTTCGCATATGATTGCAAGTTGGGAGCCATAATTAACTCCGCAAGTGATGTTGACATCCTAGAGAAATGCCTCACTGAGACCAATGACTGGTGTCAGAACCATGGCCTTAAGCTCAATGCCAAAAAATGTGTCATCATCCCCTTTGGGAAAAATCTGGTTCCCATGACTTACCACATCGATGGTAGTCCACTGAACACAGAAGGCATCACAAGAGATCTGTGAACACAGGTTGACAGCAACCTCCCTTTTGACCACCACATTGCCACTGTGGTCAGAAAGTCCTTCTATGTGGCACATCTCATTACTAAGGGTTTTGCATCCAGGAAGAAAGAGGTCATTGTCTCCCTCTACTCTTCCCTCATTAGGCCAATCATTGAGTGCAATGCCCCATTTGGCATGTACCTCACTAGACACCTACAACAATTGGAGAGGTTGCAAAAATACCTCACACAGAGGATCTTAGGCCTTAAACACTTGTCCTATATGGACAGACTCAAAAAACTCCAACTATTCTCTGTCTCATATCGCCTACTTAGAGGTGATCTCTGCTTAACTTACAAAGCCATGTCTGACCCAGCTCTGTTAGAAATGCTACATCTAAAGAAATCCCAATCCCTCTGCACTACACACACCGGAGACCTTAATCTCATTACCACAATCAACAGAATAAGCTTGAGGGACAGGTTCATAACCCAGAGACTGCCCATGCTATGGGCTAGACTTCCCATACATGTCAGGCAGAGTGCCTCACTGGCCCTCTTTAAGAGAAATCTTGATGAATGGATGAGAAATAGAAAATTCACCCTGGAGATCACTCCAGTGACTCTGCTTTACAGAGGCACTGGGAACTAAGGTCAGGTGGCACGATAGCAGGGTAATCCTATGGGCTAGACTTGTAAAGGCTCCAGGGCCATTAGCCTAGTACACCCCTATGAACCTATGTACCAATGGACCTTTAGGATCTTTGGTACCACTAGCATGAAACATATAGGAATATTTCCTTTGCATTACTATATGTATTACTATATTACTATATTACATGTTTTTAGATAATCATGCAATTTTTAGGCTTATATTAATCATAACATATTAGTTTCAGATCCTGAATTACCATTTGTAAGTAATACATAGTCTTTTTTACATCACAAAACCATGATGATAGAACCCCATCTTATCTAATGGTACTATTGTCCAGTTTTATTACTTTGGACTGTGTAATTGCCAGAATACCTGCAACCGAAATCATGGGAAACATAGACTTTATTATGATATAAAACCATAATGTGATAATCTCAGCCTATAATTATAAGCATATTACACTAAGAGTGAATTATATCATATTATTTTTATATCCTGACCTCTTATACTACCATCATTAAATGAAACAGAAAAATGAAACATTAAAGTACTCATGAATCAGAACACAACATACCTAAATAACCATAAATCTAACTATGCTTGAAATAAAATTGAAATGTACCTATTATCATCTTTTTTATAATCAATACATATAAGACATAATTGGACACCAAAGGAGTATTTGTTATACATTGCAAATATGCCCAATCTAATATTTATCATTCTCTGTAATATATTAATTTGTGTGTAAGTCAAACTATCCACAAAAGAACTTTCAATCATAAATATATATATACAAATACCTGTTTATGCCCATAAGATAAACACATCCACTTTAAGTAAGTAGAATGTCAATACGAATGAAAAGGAACCATATTTCTAACTCTTTATGTTAAGAAATAAAAACAAAACTTGCATATGAGACTGCCCATGCTATGAATCAGAATCAGAATCAGAATCAGCTACTCACACCCACCCAACATGGCTTCCGTCCCGGCCACAGCACCCTAACAGCCCTACTATCCTTCCTAGAAACTGTCAATCAAGCCCGAGATTCCAGACTTCTTGTATCAACTATTCTGCTAGATCTTTCCGAAGCCTTCGACACCATCTCCCATACTCATCTTCTCTTCCATCTCTCCAGCCTTAATCTCTCCCCCAACACTCTATCCTGGTTCTCCAGTTACCTCTCTGACAGATCTCAGGCTGTCAGATGGAAGGACTCCACCTCTTCCTTCTTACCCACACCTACTGGCGTTCCTCAGGGATCCATCTTAGGCCCCATGCTCTTCAACATCTTTATAAATAACCTTCACACTGTCCTCCCTGACACTACAGTCATCCAATATGCTGATGACTCTACCCTAGTTTGTTCTGCCTCCAACCCTTTTGAACTTCTGTCTAAAACTCAAAAAGCTTTTTCCACTACTGAAAAATGGATGCACCAAAACCATCTCTCCCTCAACTCCAATAAATCTAAAATACTAATTTTCCTTCCTACCAAGGCTTCTTCCTTCAACAAAAACTCTTTCAATGTCCTAAGCCTAACCAACACTCCTATAGAAGTGGTCCCTTCTCCAAAACTCCTTGGGATCACCATTGATGAACACCTCAAATTTGATCTCCACATTCAACAAAACATAAAGAAAACCCACCAAAAATTAGGTCTGCTCTACAGGAATAATCAATTTATTTCTAATTCCTCTAGACGTACCTTAGCCATCACCTACCTCATACCTTCTCTTCTTTATGGTGCCTAGCTTCTAACTAACCTTTCAGCTTCTAACACCTCAAAACTGGAAGCTTGCTATAATAAGATCTCCAAATTTGCCACTAAATCCAAAACCTCTACCCACCACTGCCTTGCCCTACAATCTCTAAACTGGTTAGAACTCCCTAACCACCTTGACTATCTCCAACTAACTACCGCTCACAAATTAATATTTTACCCAGATAAATGCCCAGCCTTAGCTAACATCTTTCCCCCTTATATCCCAAACCGATCTCTGAGATCTGAACACCAAAACCTTATCTCCATTCACAAACCTAAGCATCCTGCTGGCCAGCTCCTACTCTCCTTCTCTCTTGGTAGGAAATGGAACTCCCTCCCTCCTTCACTTAGGACCTTACCTAACTCAGAATCTTTCAAAACCCATCTTTTCTTACACTTATCCTCCAAATGGAAATGTCCTTGCTTTCACCCTACATAAATCCTAGGAACTTTCTCCACCTTGACCTCGATACTCTAGTACCAATCTACTATCTACTCTCTCAATTCATTTCTATGTTCCTCCTATATGGTTTTAGCTGACATTCAGTTGACTGTAAGTATGTAAATACTGTACATATGTAATAAAAAAAAATATATATATATTTTTTGTAGACTCTGCACGTCAGAGCTTATTGACTACTTTGGACATTGTGTATTATGTAACTTGTTTGTACTGCTTACTACTGCATCTAGCATTTCTTAACTATTTTGACTTTGTATTATCATCTATCACTGTATGTAACCTTGATTGTACTGCCTCTGGAGCTTTTCTCCCCGGGCCTCCACTGAAAATGGGTTCTTCTTGGCCCAGTGGACTTCCCCGGTAATCAAACTGAAAATAAAATAAATAAATAAATATATGGTCTTATCTCCTTATATTAAGTATATGACTGTATCAGCCTACCAATGTACCTACTTCAGTGTTATTTTATTCTCTATTGTTACCTATAAGTAAGAAATAGGAAACAACACTTAAAAACTAAACTTTCTGTATTCCATAAAAACAAATATAAGTATATAATAGTATATTATTGTCCATTATATAACTCACATATCACTGTATAATTTCAGTTTATACAAGAACGTATTACTCTGCAGCTCTTTTTCCTTTTACTGTTTGCATTAATTACTATGCATATTTTAACAGTTTCTATGTACATACTTACTATTTTTGAAATCATATAACTTATTTTAATGATTTAAAGCTTCAAAAAGAACAAGTTGCATATGTAAGACACCATCTTAACTGACAAGAGAATAATTACAACAAAGTCAATGCAGTTCAAATATATTCAAACATGCATTCCCGTACTGTCAAATATACATTTATATCATTCTTTACTAAAAAGTAAAGAAGCTTTTTTATGAGATTCATTTAGTCCTAATAATATATATTTTAAACTTATTAACATTAAAACTTTATATTTAATGTTCAGCTTGTTTAATTTAGTCTTCTTTTCTGCCTCTGTGACCTTGTGGAAGTATTTCCTAATTCAGAGGATGTTTAAAGATCAAAGTGTTCTTCCTGAAGCTACCACAAGTCTATGACATCATTGTGGGGCTTCTGTGAGTGAGAAACAGCTTGAGACATGTTCCACAGCTTGAAAAACATTTAAATATGCTTCATGTGAGAAAAACAGCATTTAGCTTCACTTAGAAACTTATAAAACACTTGGGACTGCATCAGGTGAGCTGCTACAGTATAGAAAGTCATTGTAAATGGATTTTTACATGAAAAGTTAACTGTAAAGCTGTTTCATGAAAAAAATACATACCTTTCATTTAACATCAGAATCACTAATAGAAGCAGATTTACCATTCTATATAAGCCATATACTTTTTAAAGAACTAAATATTTAGTAGGAGAGATGGAAGAGGAAAAACACTCACAGATTCACACTAGACATATCACACAGCATTAAAATATAATTGTTACAGAATTTGTCCTTCTTTAAACATCTACTATTTACTTATTATTAGTATAGAACTTATATGTTATTCCATTTAATTACACTATACAGTAATGCGACACTTATGCTATTTGAATATGAATACTACTACTAACTTCAGCAGGACTAGCTCCCTGGCTTTTGTTCATATTATTCAACAATAACCCATATGTAGGTCAGATTGAATAAGTAACATAAGTAACTTTGTATTAAAACATGATATATAAGGTCAAATAAAAAGGCTTTTACCTTTTTTCAGATGATACTCTTATTTAGACATTAATGAGAACAAGAGTATATATTAAGAACATACAACTTGTCCAATATAAGTTCATTCATCTCTAGGTTTATTTACTTTGTTTTTCTTTTAAATTCCATCAATTTCTTGTGGCTTGTCTCTTTAACCTTTTCAGGGTCCAATCCATATCTTCAGTCTTGTCCAAAGGTTTCTTATTTTGTACAAACTCCACTGCTTCATTTAAGGGGTTGAATGCTTTTTGCCCCTCAAATAAAACAAATCCTTATTTTAGCCAGGAATACAATCTATGCTTTGATTACTTTCATATTTTTCATTTTTATTTTATTAAGGGAACACACACCTTTCTTTCAGTCATAATAGAAGTGGCATAGTTATTATCAACCCTTATGGAATTTCTCTTATTTTTATGGGTGAGTTAGCCCAGATGTTTTCAGGACTAATTCTTTATCTTGACTTGACATGAATTTAACTATAATTGATTTAGGAGAAGGTGGATTGTTTTTAGTGGAGTGCTTGAGAGAGATGTATGTGCTCTCTCTCAATGCTAAATGAGAGAGCTCCAGGTAAGTTTAGGGACTTAGGAAGCCAATTATTTAAAAATAAAATCATGTCTCCTTCCTTTTTGGTATTCCACAGATTCGTATGTGATTTCCTTTTGACCTACTTCTATTTTTTTCTATAAGTTCAGAATTCTGTTTGAGAATAAATTCAGTGTGATTCTCATTTTCAGCTACTCCCTTCTATGTCATTTACTGCTTTTTCAATTGTTGTTATTTGCTGTGACTGATGATTAATCACCTCAGTCAATAGTACCATCTGCTTGTTATTTTTTTCTTTAATATTATCCAGTTTCATCTCCAGTTTATCTATTTCTGATGCAAAACCCTGGACACTGGTTAGTATAGAATGCAGTTCTTTTTTCATTATAGATTCTTGTGTAGTTCCTTTTGAGTGACTAAGTGTAGTAATGAAGCAATAAGTTGTTCTGGCAGGAACAATGTAACAGAAAAATCACCAACTAGATTTTTTCTGTAAAAATGTTATAGATAACTGCTTAAATATTAATTTCCCAGTGAAAAAATATTATAAGGTGAATTTTCTGATAAAAAATTCTTTCAGAATAGATCAAAATAAGCAGAGCAAAGTTTCAATGGTGCTAGCAGCTCTGCATCTTGGCCACGTCCCGGTACTGTTTTATGTAAAGTACCCTAATATTGTAACGTTTACTGATTGCTGGAATCTGTACTTTTGAGAAGCCTTCCAGGCAGTGTTACTGTCAGTTTGCTATTGTGTATTTGTTGCTGGCATTTAATTGTTGCATTCCTGCACTTTTGTTCCCGCTAAAGGGATTATGTATTAAGAAGAATTAGATCTGAATTCCAGTGACAGTTGGAGGTAGCCTGATCTGTCTCTGAGCTGGGAATCACATTGGTTAATCTCTGGTGAGTTGGTAATTGACCAGAGGGACATTTTGTTTATTTTAGCAGTTTTCTATACTGCTACTAAGCCAGTATATTTGCAACATTCTGAGCTCATTTTCATAGAGCTCCCATCTGCTTTGCATCCTTGGCACAATCTGAGTGGGTCCTGAATAAAATATTCCCTGTAATAGACTATCTCAGAAGTCTCCCAATACCTAGTTGCACAAAGAGCAATGGACGTTCACGATGATGATCACAGCCCTGCAGGTAAAAGTAAAACCTAGTAGCCAGTCATTAACCCTTCATGTACAATTCACTAGTAAAACATCAAGAATTAAGGATGTATAACAATGGATGTGCACTTTCCTACTATCTCTGCAGCTAAATTGCTGGATCTGAGCATCCCAAAGCAATTTTTTTCAAATAACTTTTTATTGAATATTTTCTCACATAAAATACAAGTAGAGAGTTAATCAAGATGTAACTGTGGTACAGTTGAATGTTACAGAATGTTTAACATGAGGAAGTTATTCAATAGATAATACACACTTTGCTAAATAACATTCGAAATAGCTAGGAATACAGTATTAGATAAACAGAAGGAAAAGGTTATATGTTAGTCATGGTAATATTGTTTTAACATTTCACTTGTACATTATAGTGACAAATGAGAGCAAATTTAGAAGTATAATGCCAAAGATATCAGTCTGCTCTATTAAACCACATCCCGAAGCAATTTAGCAATTGTCTCATGCTTAATGATGACCACCTAATTCTAAAGCAAACTAATATGATATGTGAGAGATATAGTTACACAATGTCACTGGAGGTAAGGCTTTTACGAACATAAACAACACCAAACAGGTTGCCAGTGACACATGCACACACTCTACACCCACTACACATGTATGGACCAGACACATAGACCCACATATGCTGAGCCTCTTAAATGTAATCTTCTAAAACATCAAAGAGCTCCCAGAGGTCACACACAGAACAAGTGTCCTCAGCAACCATCAGTGTATCCTGCTAAGACAACATGAACCAATACACATACAGTGTCATCCCAAGGTGAAACTATATAACACAATATCTTAGTCATAGGAGACTCTATTGTGAGACACTCAGATGTCCCACTCACCAAGATTAGTAAGGAGAGAGTCATGGGCAGAGGCCAGTACCTGCCAGATCACAAATACACTCAGGTCACTGCACCACAAGTACCAGTATGACTCTTGCTGTAGTCCATGTGGGTGCATTTGACCTGAGACATACTTGCTTGGAGTATATGAAGAGAGACATAATAGAGCTCTCAGACTACATGATCCAGGCTGCTATGACCCTAGCATTGAGAATCATTCTACCTCCTCCAAGAAAGATGCCTCAGTACCAACAGAAGGTAATTCACTTTAACAACTGGCTTAGTTTCTGGTGTCATCCAAGGGGGTACAATATTTATCTGTCTGGGAAGATATGGTAGACAGACTACATTGCTTTTCCAGAGATGATCTGCATCTGTCTCCACTAGGTTTTTGATTATTGGCTAAAACCTTGGACATCCCCATAGTGCCTTTTTTTAGGCAGTGCCATGATAAACCTACTGACATAGATAAACCAACTCAAAATAATCTGAAGATGTTACTACTGAATGCTAGGAGTCTAAACAAGAAACTCCATTCCCTGCAATCTTTCCTCATCCTGACACCATAGACATTTGTGCTGTTACCAAGACAGTTTAAAGCCAGAGAGGGTACACTAGCAGTGCAAGGCTATAATACTTTCCACACATTTAGACCAGGTACTGCACAGGTAGAATCTAAAGGTGGAGTCTCAATTTGCATCAAACACAAACACACGTCAAGCCTGGGCAAACAGTATGTCACACTTGAGCTTGTCCATAACCAACTTACCACAAATAAAGTCCCACACTGTATCCTTGCAAGCCATGACCAAGGAAGCCAGTATCAAGTACTTGAAAGCATTAGAAACACACTTCATTCAACTTCATTCAACCCAACACAATGTTCATCGGCAACTTTAACTACTCCAGCATTATCTGTGAATCATACTCAACTGCAAATATGCAGGCCCAGAGATTCCTTGACTTTGTTAACACAAACATCCTTGAACAACTAGTCTGCATGCCTACCGGTGCAAATATCATTGACCTGTTCCTCACTAACATGGGGGAATGATGCACTCCTGCTAGTGTAAAGTCATCACTGGTCATGTCAGACAATAAAGTTGTGTCTTTTGAAAAAAATATTAACCCCAGGACCCCAGCTTACATCAGAACATTTAAAAACTATTCCAAGGCTAACTATCTTTTCCTAAGTGGCAGTTTAGGAAACTACCAAGCCCACCCAAATCCTGAGAACACATCTGCCTATAAGATATTCTTCACAGAAATCCTCTACAGGGGTCTATATTAGAATCTTGAACGTTCACAATGTCGATCTGATGGCTGAACCAAGAGAACATCAAAGATGTAAACGGAAACCA